>NC_089754.1:6865302-6967802 GCF_040412425.1 Macrobrachium rosenbergii | reverse complement strand
AGGATCGCTGAATTTTTATGTGCAGGAAATACGTGAATATTGGACCACCCTTACCAAAGCAAGGTAATAGGTAGGGGCCCAGAAAGTTTATGTGACCTTAGACGAAACATTTTCTTCTGATTATGAAAATGTCAAAGCCATTATCCCAAAGGCTCATGAAATTGTTCCAGAGGCTTATCATCAGCATTTCAGAAATATGCAAAAAGGAAATGAACAAACAATAGTAGAGTTTGCCAGGGGGAAAAAACAGTTAGCAGAAGACTGGTTCAAATCCAAAGAAGTGGATGATTTTGACAAGCTGAAAGAGTTACTGTTAGTAGAAGAATTTAAGTGGTGTGTACCAGATAAACTAAAGGTACATTTAGGAGAGTTGAAAATAGATATGTTGCAAGAGGTTGCTATTGTCAGCGACGAATACTATTTGTCGCACAAACATGAACTAGTAGGAGTAGGGACAAACGTAAAGCCTGGATGGGTTAGGCCAGGCCATAGTAATAATTATAATAAGAATTGACAGGGAAGACAAAATAATAATAATAGTTTTTCTTTCAACAGGGATAAGAGAGGTTAGTAATTATGACCCAGGGAAATTTAAGAATATGACTTGTTTTCATTGTAACAAGAAGGGGCATGTGAAGAGTAGATGCTTCGCTTTTAAGAAAGCACAGCGGGCAAATAACAGGCCAGTAATGGGTGTAGGAAAGAAAGAGAAAGAACCCAACATGAGCAGAGCAAATGACCAATGACTATTCGGTTGTTTTGAGAAATTTTTGTCTCAAGGTTGTGTCTCATCCGCGAATTCGTCCGAGTAGAAATGCATTCATATTTTTGTGTGACTTAAAGGAAAAAAGTACAATTGTTGATTTTTGAGAAAGGCCTTGCCAACAGATTTTGTCCTAAACGGTGAAGAATTTGTCTTGTTGTCTGGATTTCTGGTTCAGTGGTTAGCTTATACAGCCTCCACAATTTTCATTTGAAATGTCCTTTTTCAGGAGTGTTGAAATTGGCCACAGTGGAAAAATTTCCTGTTACATTAGTAGACATAGTGTTAGGAAACGATGTGGCCTATAAGAACCAAACTTGTCCAATAATAATAAATACCAAACATAGCAGTGGTTATTCGTTCTTTCAGATTGAGGTGGCATGAGTTGTGGCACACTGCAGAGTCAACAACAGATGTAGATTTGAGTAGCTTGAACGTTAGTGGTAGTAGTATTTTAATTGTAGAAGATATCAACATTGTAAAGGGCATTACTGGTTGGAAAAAGGAAGAGCTAATTAAAGCTCAGAAACAAAATTTGGGACCTTCCTATTGAATCAGGCGAAGTGGATGATTTGACAGTCCCAAAGTTTAAAATAATGAACAATATTCTTTATAGGTTGAGTAGGCCTAGAGAGGCTGGTAATACTGTGCAAGAAATTGTAAAACAAATAATGGTCCCTTGTGTTCACATGATTGGCTTGATGTCGTTGGCACACAATAATGGTTTGGCGGGTCATTTTGGAATTCACAAGACGGCTGGGAAACTGCTCAAGGATTATCATTAGCCCAAATTAAAATATGACATGAAGAAGTTTGTCAATAGTTGTGTTATCTGCCAGAAGGTCGGTAAGCCAAACCAAGCTATACCAAAAGCTCCTTTATGTCCAACTCCAGTGGTTTCTGAACATTTTAAAGAAGTCATAACTGATGTTGTCGGGCCATTGCCAGGACTGGTAGTGGGAATAAGTATTTTTCACTATAATGGATAAAATGTCCAGTTATCCAGAAGCCATTCCCCTACGTTCCATTAAATGCATAAAAATAGTTGAGGTGTCAGTCAATTTTTTCACTAAGTTAAGGATGCCTAAGGTGATTCAGTCTGACTGTGGTACAAATTTTGTTAGTAGGTATTTTAAAGAGAAAATGGCAGAGTTGGGTATTAAACATGTGACTTCATCTCCGTATCATCCAGAGAGTCAGGGTGCTCTGGAGAGGTTTCATCAAACTCTAAAATCGATGATCAGAAAATATTGTTTAAGTTACTGGTTCTGAGTGGGATAAAGAATTACCATATCTGTTATTTGCTTTTTGTTTGGCTCCAAGTCAATCTCTAAGTTTGTTACCTTTTAATTTGGTTTTTGGACATTGTGTTCGTGGTCCTCTTGATGTTGTAAGAGAGTCACAGGAAGGTGACATTCCTGACATTAATTTGTTAGACTACATGACTAATTTGCTCAAAGAAGGGGCGGAATTGCAAGTATTGGTTCGAATCTTATTCTCATCCCAAAGGAGGAGAAGTCCTGGACAGGTTGAAGGAGGAGGGAAGAGAGGTCAGTCACCTCAGTATCCTTCTCACTTCCAGAACCAACACCTTAACACAGGGGATGCTACAAGTCCTCTTAAAGGAGCAGGGGGTAAAAACACATCTTATTGAGCAGCCACCACAGGGCCAAGGAAAAAAGGTTCCAAGGGCCTGTGGGCAAGACCATAGGAAGACAAGAGTGTGGTCTATGAGACCATGTCTTGCTTCCAGACCAACAGAAACTTCCTGGGTCTGGTACAAAGGAGTGAGAAAAACTACCTACCTTGTTGTGCAGAGAGGCAACAGAAAGACAGTAGGGATCTCTCAGTCAAGCAGTCTCTTGGTGAATCTTCATAAAGAAAAGAGTGAGCAGCATGTTCCGTCCTGATCACTCAAACCTGAGGCCAAGCTCACCTACCAATACATCCTCACTGGGAATGCATCTGGCTAAATGAGCTGTCGAGTGCGCTATAGAACACTTGAGTACCTGCAAGTGTCAACAGATGAAACAGGATGCATAAACGATTCACTCTTGTTTGTCGACGAATGCCACTACTTTGGTTTTGTTGTTCAACGAAACCCCTGAGTGTCGCAAAACTCATCCTGAATTCTCGGAAGGCCAAAAGGCTGCCTTGAGTCCAGTATGTTGATGAGAAGGTACTAATCGTCTCGGTCACACACCTTCAAGACAGTCTTACAGGTGTGCGCCTATTCCTCGATCGGTGAATCTGGAAGTAGACACACAATGTGAGGGGAATATGCACGCATATTCGAAGGTTCCTTCAATCAAGCATTAGCTTAATTCTTTCCTCATACTTCGAAGAGGAAAGAAGGACGGAGGAATGGAAGCAGACCTCCATTCTCCACCATGGGGAAACTTTTGCAAGATGACAGGATACTGGGATGATTAGCTCTAGCCAGGCTGGCATTTCCCAAATTGGGAGCACAGGAGAGGAAGCAGGATGGAAGTTTGCTGAAAAGAATTGCCGAGACCCAAGGGAAATAGATACTTCTCCTCAAGGAATCCATTCCCATGTCTCGGCAATGTCGCTGCCAGCTCCAGAGAATCGACAGGTATCATTTCATCCAAACATCTGCAGTAGGAGAACTTCTTCCCGGTCGATACTTCTTTCTCTCTTCCCTTCTTCCCTCCTCCCTTATGGAAAAGAAGGTGGAAAGAGACAATTATGCACACTTTCCTAGAGGGGAAGAAGAGGGCTATGTGTTCTGTGATCTTCTTCCGAAGCCTAGGACTTCTTAGGACTTGAGGGGGGCTGGCTTGAACTCAAGGTCGAGCCGAGATGACTAAGACCCAAAGGTCTTGGCCACTGCCCAAAGGACAAGGCAGTCACCTGGTATGAACCTTGATTACCGCATTATCTGGCAAATCTCTGAAAGAGAAAGGGTCGAGCCAACTCAAGACTTATGAAACCAGAGATCTGAATTGGGACAAAGTCCTTCTTAGTACAGAATTGCCCGCAGAACTGCAGTCGGCAAGACACTCCGAGGCAAGAAAAATGCGTACTGTCGAGGCAGGGGAGAAGCTTGGTGTCTCCACCTGAATGAACTCCTTGTCCGGAGAAAGAATTCATCTGGTTGAGAACGCTCTCAAAGCAGGACCAAGCAGTCCGTTGACCAACACCTCAGCCACTCAGGAACTACAAAAGGCTGTGAGTGATGAAGGTTATTCATTGGGGAGCCAAGTCCTGTCCTGGGGATCCTTTACAAATGGACGAATTACAGCCTGACATGAAGTTCTCCAAAAAAGAAGGGTGATCCTTGCTGGTTTGAAGAGGAAGACTCCTGCACCTCTCTTTGGAAACAGATCCCAAGAAACCCTCCTCGGCTCCTGGTTGTCTCCTGAAGGGGACCTGACAGATCCCAAGAAACCCTCCTCCAAATACCTGGCCGTTGTACTACAAAACAATCTCGGGGACTGAACAAGAGGGAAAAGAGAACAAGTGAGGAGAAAGAGTATCCTGCCTGTCCAGCCAGTAAGACCAGCAGGAGAGGCAGACCATGAGTGATAATCAACCAAAGGAGATTACTGCCACACAGGGGAAGAAGAGCGCTTGTGCCGTGGTAAAGTGCTTTCCTGGGAAGAGCAGAAAGTTCACTCGAACAGAGTCGAGAACCTGATTCGAAAAAACCGAGTGGGGCTGAGCTGAGCCACACCGAACTGAGACAATCAGGCGAACGGGATCCAGGGATGATATGTGGTGGACTGGGAGGCAGGCAGGGCAAGGGCTGGGCCGATCCAATCAAGAAGCCAGTCAGCTGGTTGGTACCAGGGATGGGCGGCAGGGCTGAGCAAAGCTGAATCACGAAACACAATTGGAACTGGACAGGGCAGAACTTGTCTGCTGTGAACTAGTGCTAGTTTCCCGAACTCTAAACTGCTTCGAGGCTGAGGCCCCTCGAGAAGAGAAGAAGGTTCAAAGGGAAACTCTGTGTCTGCTTATCCTGAATGCTCGAACCCCCCTGGTTCAAGACATAAGAATGAAACCCAGCCAAGCAACCAAGCAGTTGGCGGGCAGTATCGAGACACTTGGCGCCTCAGCACCGAGACACCTGGGTGTCCAATCAACACCCTGGGTGTCTCGGCACTTTCTCTCGTCTGTGCTCTCTGGGAGAGCGCCAAGATTCATGGAATTCGAGCTACCCAAGTGACTCCCAAAAATCGAGCGGCTGCTTTGTTTCCTAAGAAATCGAAAAGAGCCAGGCAGAGAACCAGTCTTTGACGCAGACTTCTAAGACAGGCAATGAGGGTGCAGCCTCTCGAGGCCATGCAAGACTGAAACGTGAGACTCCAGAGGAGAATGCGAATCGGTTCCGGCCCGAGGGTGGGAAGAGCCAACGAGAGAAACTTGTCTCCTGGAAGAGAGTCAGTCCCTTAGAGGTCCAGTAGGACTCCCATAGGGAATCTCTTCCCTGTTTCTTCTGGTGTTCGAACTGATAGGATCCAGACACCAGGCTGGGAACCTGACCGAGCACTGGTAAGCACTCAGGGAGCGCTTGTGGTGCTGGCAGGAAGAGCTGAGACACCTGGGTGCCTCGGCTCTTTCTCTTAAACTGCTCCCGAACTGGGCCAGGGAGAGTACTCTCCAGACCTGATTGGGATACTCAATATTCCACCGAATCTCGAGCACTCGGAGCGGCTCGAAAACGAGCGCATGAAACAGCCTCCATCCTAGAGGCGGAACCTCTAGGACTGGGAATGGGATCGCAAGCCGAGGTCTGCGCGCCCGCGGCTCCCAAAACACAAAACCCAGGGGTATGCGAATCGGTTTCCTAACCCGAAGCTTGGTAAGAGCCAACAAGAGACCCAATGCCTCCTCGGAAGGAGGCAGTCCCTAGACTTCAAAGGGCATCAAGGGGAAAGAAGCAGCCTTCCTCTCCTTCGGCCAACGGAGGTCTGTCCGGTTCCCAGGACCCCCTCTAACCTCAGGATAGGAAGGGAAGAGGCAACAGACAACGAAATCAAAGATAAGTTGAAGAAGACAGTGGCTACTTCCACAAGGCGACTTCCTTCACCTTCACTCCAACATCTTCTACAGGATGGTGGACATGAAACATTGTATATAACCTCCAGGGCAGCTAGGCAGGAACACAACGGAAGCAGCCCAGGACAACCACCAGGAGAAGCAACAGGCACGATCAGGACAGCTGATGCAGGAGCTGTAGAAGCGGTTTGGAAGGCAGGAACTACTGCAACGGCCAGGAACGTCACTTCCACAGGGCGACTTCCTTCACTCCAATATCTTCTACAGGATGGCGGGACATCATGAACCTCCAGGGCAGCTAGGCAGGAACACAACGGAAGCGGCCCAGGATACAACCACCAGAATAAGCAGCAGGCACGATCAGGACAGTTGATGCAAGAGCTACAGAAGCAGTTTGGAAGGCACGAGCTACAGCAATGGTCAGGAGCGTCACATGAAAATCACCAGCAGTGACAGGAACAATCAGGACAGCTGCTGCAGGAGACCAGGAAGAGCCACCCAGAGACTGTCATCAAGTTGACAGGAGCATAACACAGAAAACAGCACGAGCAGATGGACCACAGATACGCCAGAGGCAGTGCCACAGCATACATGAAGGCCAGCAATGACAGCGATCGATCCACAACAGGGGAACAGAGTCAGAACAATCCCAACGTGGAACTGTGCCATTCCAACAAGGTACTGTGGTTGATCCTGAAGGACCACTGAATGAACGTCGGGACTCCTTCATGCGAGATATCCCCTGAGATATCTAGCCAACTACTGCTGTGCCTGCAATGCTCACTGTCAACCTGCAAGAAAACGCAAAGATGATTAGTAGAAGGAGACAAGAGCATACAGAGGAACTGCCCTATGCAGCAGATGGAGGCCCCAGAAGAGGTTGCCCGACCACCACACCCCCCCCGTGGTCTCTCACCCATTTAAGAGCCAGCAGAGGGCTTAACGAGAGAGACCTCTGACCAAGGAGAGATGAGGAAGAACTGACAGGGAGAGAGAAGGAAGGAGGGAAGGCCACCAAGGGCGCCATGGAAGTGGAACTTACCAACGACGCCCGCAACCTCCCCCCACCACAACTCTCTATAGCGCAGGCTGTGAAAACAACAAGTAGGAAGCAGTCATGCCCTTGTACATGGATGGCGGGAGCCCAAGAAGGGAAGCGAACTCTTATGTCCCGATCAATGTAGGGGAGAGAAGGTATTACGTCCCAACTAAGATCTCCGAACGTACAGGGGAACACCTTCAGTATCTAAACAAATGGCTATTGAAAGAGAAGCATTACCACCCGGTTACGTCCCTCTAAATACGCCCCTGGTTAATCAAACCCACGACTACAGACGAGGGGAACGATGGCTTATGCAAGGCTATCACAAATCGTGAGTTTGCATTAATGAATATCAAACACGCAATATAAAGTAGGTAAACCCCATATTCGCTGTTCTCACGATTCATGGACTCACGATTCGGGTTTCTCTACCTGGAACATATCTACCCATTATTTGGCGGAAAATTCAACATTCACCATTTTTCACTGTGAAATATTCACTAATTACTGTATTTTCAGATAATTTTCATGAATAAATGCACTTTTGTGATAAAACTCTTAAAATACTCAGGATGTAAGCATTTTTACAGATTTTTCTGTGTTTAAAACTATCAAAGTGGGCAGTTCTAAGTGTTTTTAGAGGGTTTTATGTATTCAGATTTTAGCTATTCACGGGCTGCTGGACCCATCCCCAGCGAATACGGGGTTCACTGTATACACAAAAGTACAGGAAGATCCCACCAGGATAATAAAGAGCTTAACGACAGTCAGGCAAAAGGATCCAAAAACATGTCTGCAACACATGACAAGCCAAAGCAAAATAACAATTTTTAAAAGTAAATTGTATTTTTCCTAACTAAACAAACCTGAGGTCCTTTACATTAAGGATTACTTTCAGGCATAGGCTGGAAACGGCCGTTGAACTTCAAACAAGGTGGTTAGGCAGTTAACTACTGTCCGGGAGGTGGGAGTACAGCCTGCCCGGATATAAACATTCCAATTTGCCTTTTTTTCCCGGGTATCAGATTGAGGGGTGGCATGAGGTGGGCATAAAGTGTAAAGGACCTCGGGTTTGTATTGTTAGGAAAATACAATTTACTTTAAAAATTGTTATTTGTTCCGACACAATATACAAACCCTCAGTCCTTTACATTAGGAGACTTACTGATTGGAGGGAGGAATCTGATTAAGTCTCTATGAACTGACTGGAGTTCACCACCTTGTCTTCCCTTCCTGGTCGTGAGAGCGAGGAAGGGAAAACTGCCTCTGACAAAAGATCAAGTTGGCAACGCAGGATCAGTTGTCAGACTTCTGGGTCCCTTTGCATGAAAGAGGAAGACGCCACTTCATGCAAGGTAGGCTAGGAAGAATTTGACGCCGGATGACATAAAGGCAAATACAAGCATTGGGTTTGTCTTTCAGTCATGGTCTCCTCCTCCCCTTGCAAGAGGAAGGAGTGGGATTGCTTCTATCAACCTAAACGGAAGAAAGAACGGAGCTCCTGTTATGTGCTTACCTGCATCGACGCCAGATCGAGCTTGTAACGGCATGTCCACTCCTGCCTGTGGGAAGAGAGCCAGGATGGGGAGAAGGAAGAGAGGCCAGTCATGCCAAGATTCATTCTCCCAATCACAACGGTACAACATAGGCGAGACGCAACCTGTCTTGTTAGGGGAGCTGGATAGCTACACAACTTGTTGAGCAGCCACCACAGGACCCAAGGAAAAAGTGTCCAAGGACTTGTGTGCAACATCCCAGAGGTAGAAGGAAGTGAAGATAGTCTGTCGATACCACACTCCCGCCAGCACCTGTGCTACCAACATATTCTTCCGGAATGCGAGGGATGGGCCAATGCTGCAGACCTTGTGAGCTCTCAGGCGGACGAAGCGCACCGGTCTCGCTTCTTCTCCTGCAGCAGAGTACGCTCTCCTTATCGTCTCATGAAGCCAGAAAGAGATGGTGTTCTTGGACACTTCTTTCTTGGTCGAGCCAGTGCTAACGAAGAGTCGTCAACACTCAGGCCGGGAGGTGTCGAGTCCTCTTCAGATAGTGCCGCATTGCACCTAACAACAGGACACAGTAGCATCTCGTCTGGTTCATTACTCTACAGAGTCCTCTAGGAGGGATCGTGAAGGACTCGAACCGCAAGGCCAGGGACCAAAGGTTTCCGAGTCTTTGCTACGAAATCCAGGATGATATCAAGCGAACTGATCCCCATCCCCTCGAGTGTTTAACAACAAAGGAAAGTCCGTGAAGTTCGCCAACTCTCTTCGCCGATGCCAGGGCTAGCAGGAAGACAGTCTTGAGGGTCAGATCCCTGTCTGACGACTCTCGTAAAAGCTCATACGGTGCACGAGTCAGGCTCCTCAGGACGAGAGTCACATCCCACGCAGGGGGGCTGAGATCCCTGGGTGGGCAAGACCTTTTGAAGCTTCTCATCAGTAGAGAGATCTCAAAAGAGGAGATGTCTACTCCTTTCACCCATAAGATTAGGCCGAGTGCGGCGCGGTAGCCTTTCACGGCTGAAACGGAGAGAAGCTTCTCTCGGCGAAGGAAGACGAGGAAGTCCGCGACCTGCTGAACAGAGGCTCCGATCAGAGAAATACCCCTTCGACGACACCATCCACAGAAGACGGACCACTTTCCCTGGTATACCGCTGCGGAGGATCATCTGAGGTATCCTGCCATCTCTGTTGCTGCGCGCGACGCAAAAGCCTCTTGCTCTCAAAAGATGGTGGATAACCTCCAGCCGTGAAGACACACGGAATGCATTGCCAGGTGGAACCGCTATACATGAGGTTGACGCAGGAGGTTGGGCCAGGGGAATTCTCTCGCACCTCGAAGAGAAGAGCTAGCAGGTCCGGATACCAAACGGCCTGGGGCCATTTGGCTGCCACCAGAATCATTCTGA
Source organism: Macrobrachium rosenbergii (assembly GCF_040412425.1). Classification (NCBI taxonomy): domain Eukaryota; kingdom Metazoa; phylum Arthropoda; class Malacostraca; order Decapoda; family Palaemonidae; genus Macrobrachium; species Macrobrachium rosenbergii. Next base: position 6,958,061 of record NC_089754.1, on the reverse strand, counting down.
GATTCGGGTGAACATCGCCGCTGATCACCAGCGCGAATCAGACAGAATGGCGGGAAGGCGAAACGCCGAGGTTGTTCTACGGATGCTGGAACGTGTCCTCCGAGCGGCCCATGGGTCCGCACGACAGAAGAGAAGACCTGGAGCTTTCCTGTTGTGCCGGTGGCTTAACAGATCGATGACTGGACGCCCCCACAGATCGAACAGCCTTTCCGCTATCTCCTGATGGAGAGACCATTCGGTCCCTAACACCTGGTTCTGGCGGCTGAGCTTGTCTGCCACAACATTCCTCTTGCCTGGAATGTACCTGGCTGACAGCTCTACCGAGTGGGTCGTGGCCCACTCGTGCACCTGCATCGTCAACTGATGAAGCTGGCAGGACACCAGGCCCCCCTGCTTGTTGACGTATGCCACTACCGTGGTACTGTCACTCATCAGTAACACGGAGTGTCCCATCACTCGATCCCGGAACTCCTGGAGGGCCAGAAAAGCCGCCTTGAGTTCTAGGATGTTGATGTGAACGTGCGTCGTCTCAGTGCCACACTCCCAAAGTCAGCAACTCCTCCAGGTGTGCGCCCCACCCCTCGGTCGATACATCCGAGAACAGAAGCATGTCCAGAGGGGGGGTATACAGGGATACTCCTATCAAGAGGTTCCTGTCGTCTGTCCACCAGCGAAGGTCCTCCTTCACCTCCTCGGAAAGAGGGATGAGGAAGTACTGGGGGTCTTGGGACTGGGACCAATACTCCTTTAGTCTCCACTGAAGAGACCGCAGGTGAAGACGCCCGAGGTACTAGCTTCTCCAAAGACGACACGTGACCGATGACGACTTGCCATTGCCGGGCTGGTTGTTCCTGTCAGACAGGAACAACTGTGCTGCCTGCCTGAACTTGCTGATACGAGAGTCTGAGGAAAGACTTGCTGCCACCGTGTCATCAGCATGCCCAGGTACTTTGTCCTCTGCTTGGGGGTGAGATCTGACTTCTTGAGATTCACCACGATCCCTAGATCCCGACAAAACTCGAGGAGACGATCCCTGTCCTGTAGCAACTGCGAGCAAGAGCCCGCCAGGACTAGCCAATCGCCAAGATACCTCAGCAGGCGATCCCGCGCGAGTGGGCCCAAGCTGACACGAGAGAAAACTCGTGAACACCTGGGGAGCGGTTGAGAGCCCAAACAAAGTGTCCTGAACTGGAAGACCGCCTCCCGAGGACAAAGCGGAGGTACTTGTGTGAGGACGGATGGATGGGTATTTGAAAATACGATACTTCAGGTCCACCGCATCCTTCAAGTCCACCGTAAAGAAGTCGTTCTCCCTGATGGAGGCCAGCATGGACTGCGCTGTTTCCATCGTGAATCGAGTCTGGCGAACGAAACAGTTCAGGGGAGAGAGGTCTATGACTGGTCTCCATCCCCCTGAAGCTTTCTCCACGAGAAAGACACGGCTGTAAAAGCCTGGGGACTGGTCCGACACGACTTCTACAGCACCTTGCTCAGCATGGCTTGCACTTCTTGCTGTAGTGCAATGTCCTTTGATGATCCTGAACGATAGGTTTGGAGATGGATCGGAGAGTAGGTGAGGGGAGGCCGAGACTGGCGGGCAGCAGATATCCCTCCCGGGACATCCACCATCCAGGTCTCAGCTCCGTGTCGCTGTTGCCATGGTGCCCAATTCAGCAGCTTTTGGGGAACGCTGCCCCTAGCATTTCCCCTTCTTCTTCTTCCCTTTGCCCCCTTTACCAGCTTGGAAAGTGGGCTGAAAAGGGCAGGAGGGACCCCCTTTTCGAGGAAGAAGGAGGCTGGGTGTTTCTCAGGTCCCCTTCAAGACTGGGACTTTAGGGGCGGAGGAAGTGCCAGGCTGGCCCAAGACCTGGCTGCAGTGGGATGAGAAGACCGGGAGGTCTTGGCCACTGCCTGGTGGACAAGCCGTCGCTGTCATCGGCACGGCGCTTGTCCACCGTGGCGGCCCACCAGCTCTCTAGGGAAGAGAGAGGAGGAACCCAGCAACGGTCCATTCCTGAGGGTGATTGCTGATTCGGGACCTACAGACCTGGCAGAAGCGAGAGAGAACAGCGTCTCTCCGCTTTCAGAACCAGGTTTGCCCACAGGTTTGCAGTCTGGTGGGCAAGGTAGGAAATAGCCCTACCTCCAGACTGGCACAGTCTCCCAAAGGCGGAGTCCTCCCCAGGCACGATAGTGCCTGAGGAAGAAGCCACCTTGATACTGTGAAGGACCACAGATCGAGCCAGGAGACTGCTTGGAAGGCCGCCATGGCAGTGGCTTCCAGGGGTTGCAGTTTCTTGAGGGAGAGGGAGATACTCTCACCAGTAAGTTGTTGCAATGAAAGACCCGGATCCAGAAGAGTCAGGTCCGGGTCAACCTGCTTGGTCAGCAACGCCTTCCAGCTGGAGTATAAAAACGCTCTGGCGAGGCAAAGGGGGAAGAAGCTTGTCCGAGCGGCTCACGAAGTGAGCTGTCTTGCCCAGACACAAGACTATTCACCTGGTCGAGGACCCTCAGCAAGCGTGACCACGGCAGCCCCACCGAAGCCTTGGGTTCCTTCTTGGTCCCCAGAAGGATTTGAGACGCGACGGACGATCCACAGAAGAAGCCATGGTCCCTTCCCCTGAGGTAATTGTGCTGACGAATCAGCACGATAACCTCTGCAAAAGTCCTCTGTATTTCAGGAGTGTTCGCATCCTGGGGCAGAGGACCCTCGAGTCCTTCCAGGGTGCATTCCTCCCGATCTACCCTCCCTGCAGGAGGGAGAACCTCGGCAGGCCCCCATGATCCTTCCTGGACCACACAGGCGTAAGACCTGGTCGAGCCAAGGACCGAGCCAGGTTCAGTACCCCCACAGGTAGAACTCTGGGGGACAACTCACCGGAGTTCTTCCTGTCCGACTCGCGCCCCTGGAAGAAGACGAAGGGGCAGAGGGGACAGGCGAGGAGGATCGGGTGCTCCCACTGGCGTTGCTGGCAGAACCAACAGAGGCAGCGGGCCGGGAGCGGTCACCAACCCGCGGTGGTGACGGCAGCCTCAGTTCGAGGAGACTGCTTTCGCCAGGTGAAGCAATCTTCTGAGGAGAGCGGGAGCGCTTACAGAGCCAAGCCACCGCCGCCTCCCCTCGAGCCAGGCTGGCCAGGCGGAAGTGGCCAGGGGATTGGGAGGAGTCGAGCCGGCTGGCTGGCTGGCGAGCTGCGCGCTGTCCTCTGACACGCCCAGTATTTCTTCGAGGCCGAGCCTCTGGGAAGACTGAGCAGGGGACCTTCTCCACCTCTCCTGGTGTTCGGCTGAAGCGCTGTCCCGGGGACCTGACTTGGCACTCACAGGAGTGCCAGCAGGAAGAGCCAGGCACCTGCATGCCCCCGCTCTCTTCTCTCGCCTCCACGCCCTGGTCCGTGACGGCGAGGAGTTTCTCCAACAGCCTGGGCACCCAGGTCTCCTTGGGGACCCGGGTACTCAGAGCAACTTGCGAACGAGTGTCCGACGCGGATTCGCTGGCCTTTGAAGCAGGAGGTTTCTTAGGCACAGCGGCGGGGGGGGGTGCAGACTTGGTCTGTATGCCCTTGGCTCCGATGCCACTGACCCAGAGGCCAGGGCAGCGGTTCCCTGATCCGAGGATCGGGAAGAGCCGACGAGAGATCCACTGCCTTCCCTGTGGAAGGGAGGCAGACCCTAGAAGCCTCAGTGCTAGGCTTCTTAGGGGAGGAGAGGGCTTCTTCTTCTTCTTCCGCGGCCTCAGAAGAAGAAGCAGAAGAGGCAGCAGACGAAGACGATGACGATGATGAAGACGAAGGCGAAGATGACGGCACCTGCCTAGACCTCCTCCTCTTCTTCTTCACCATCTGCCTCAGGATCGCTGTTAAGCCCCCAAACCAGGCGGGCGCAGACGAAGACTCAGGAACGGCAGGAGGGGCTGCAGCAGAAGGCACATCCCAGGAAGAGACCGCGGAGCTCGGGCCAGCACTTACCTGGGTGGGAGCAACCGCACGTCGGCCAGGAACCATAGTGGGTGGGGCCGAATGCAGCGCACCCTCTCTGCGTGGGTAGTCATGTCAGGCCGCGCCAGAGTCGATGGAATGAGGAGAGGAACAGACAAAGGGCCAGGCTGGAACATGAAGCGAGGAACTGCGGGTGTAGACGAGCCAGGGTCAGCAATGGGGGCAGCGACAGTCACACACGGGAAGGATGACGTCACAATGTAGGCAGGGCCTGCTCGCGTGAACGGGGCCGGGAAGTCAGGCAGCAGAGGTAATTGAACAGTGTGTTGCAGGAAGATGCCGAGACCTGGGTGTTTAGATGCGAGGCTACTGAAACCGGAAGCTGGACAAAACCTGGACATGGTGACGGTTGTTGTAGTGGCTGTCGTTGCTGGAGTGAGTGGTCACTGGAGTGGTGGAGAGATGAGGTGCCAGTCCTCCAGTGACGTGCCAGGTAGGCCCAGATGTAGCCAGGTTGAGGCCGAGTCCGTGTCCTGGCTATCCAGCCAGAGACCTGAAGCAAAGTCGGGTTAGAACGGGAAGCCTCCACTCGCTCTGGAGGAAAAAACTTGCCTCCAGAACGGGAAGAGACCTCCGAGAGGATGTCCCGGTCCAACTCTCCCCCGCACCCTTCCACAAACGATGAAACGAAAGAGGAAGGGAGGGGAGTCTCACCCAAGGGAGAGGGGAGAATGGAAGCTCGCCGAGGAAGAAACGAACCCGACACATTCGCCACCAACGGAGCGTCAGGGCGATTTCAGACGACTCCTTGGTAGGCTTATGACGGTAACGCCTCCTCCTCGAACTTCCTCCATTGCTTGGGGGACCAAGAGCAACACTCACTATGGGAGCGTTATGCTAACACACACACGCCCCTGCAAGATGGGCAGAGAGCGTGTGGGTCCACATTGACGCTAGATCTAAAAAGAGTCACATTTTTTTCCTCCCACCCCGGGACATACACACTGGGGATAGGAAGGCTTGGTTGGTTTGTCCATGATTCAAACAAAAAGTAAGTTTTTCCCACCAAAATGATGAAAAGAAGAGCAGTCAGGCAGAGAGCGACGAAGAACAACGCCCGCGGTGCTACACGGCCGAAAGCAAATTGAATGTTTACATCCGGCAGGCTGGTACTTCCCGCCTCCGGACAGTAGTTAACTGCCTAACCATCTTGTTTGAAGTCCAATGGCTGTTTCCAGCCTATGCCTGAAAGTAATCCCTAATGTAAAGGACCGAGGGTTTGTATATTGTGTCGGAACAACTGGAATGTTTACATCCGGGCAGGCTGGTATTCCCACCTACCTGGCGTTAGTTACTACCTAAACACCTTGCTCAAGAGTTTAACGGCCCTGTCCAGCTTCGCTGTGAGTAATTCCTCCTAACGTAAAGGACCGATGGTTTGTATATCGTGTCGGAACAACTGACCTGACTTGGGGTACCAGGTCCTTAACCTGGCACATGTTGTTAGTTGCAGTAAAACTGCAGACTAGCTCAGTAACACAGCCTTATTCCCAGAATATATACCACCTTCTGTTTATGTTTTTATCTTTAAGTTTCCCCAGAATGTATACCACCTTCTGTTTACATTTTTATGTTTCAGTTTTCACAGAATATATACCACCTTCTGTTTGTTTTTGTTTTGTTTAAGTTGCTACATTCATCCCCAAGGGGCTGGTACTAAATACAGCACCCAAAAGCATGGACACAAGTAGTTACTAAACTTGAGGAGTACTGTGGTAGTCTGCAGTTTTACCTTAGTTTGAAAACATTCCTTAAGCTGGGGCGAGAGTAGAACGATGGGACAGGTTCCACAGACGGAAATAAACCTAACCTTTCCTAGAATGCCAGGTCCTGACTTAACTAGACCTTACCTTCCTAACCTCACTTAGGGCACAGTGCCCTGACCTGGCCAGGGAGGGTTTTGCCCCACCTCACCCCCTCCAAGTAGCACTAAACATTGGACACAATGGACTTAGCTTCTGTTCGGAGGTCGTCTCGTCAGTTCTGCACTGCCCTGATGAGCATGAGCTTAGCCTACCATATTCCCCATGAGAGGTGGCAATGGGATTAAGCCCCTGATTTCACTAGTTCTGTGTTTTCCCCAATCACAAAGCCTGCTTTCCCTCTAGCCTAAGGTTCCCGAATTTTTAGGTTCCCGAATTTTAGGATACAAGGGTTGGTTCACTATCTCTACAAAATCACTCATTTTCTATCGAACCGTATGTCAGAAACGCTCTAAAGTGCAAAAAGCAATACCTGTTTAAAGTCAATACCAAAGCTACTACCAAAGGGCATATGCTACGGGATATGAAGCCCTTCGTCACGCTCAACTCACAAAAGGTTCAGGATAGCCTAAGCTGAAAACATAACTGACACAAGGTCTACCAGTAACCAGCCAGTAGGATAGGTCCCCCTTTTTCATGTACCTCAGCACCTAAAACGACGAAGCATGACACATGCCTACCTAGAATCTTATGTCCGTGATGCCACAAACTCAAACACTCATCATGGGAGGCGTCTCCGGGGGCAACGTCGGCAGATAAGATGATAACAACAGCATTGTTTACATTTCGAACTTTGGTCCTCAGTTTTCCTCGCCACACAGTTGCGAGCACTATAACTATACTCTACTGAGTTAGGTGCACCGGTGCACAGCTTTTTAACTCAAACGGGTTTTCCTGTCATTTTTTTACTAACAGTTTATTTGCCCTCCCTTTAACTGACGCTGATTTCAGTTGTTATTCAAATAGTATAATAATAAAAATAATAATTTCAGTGTTTCTCTCACTTATAAACTTGTTAGATAATTCTACAGAAGAGCTCCGCACGGAGATATATCGTATATCAGTGCAATTTTTAAACTGTACTATATAGAAATAGGTGTGTATAATGAAATGCAGGAGAGAACATTTGAGAAATTTGCCCGAGATAATTCGAGAAATGTATCGTCTTTTGTTCATGTTTTACGTTCATCCCGAAGGACTGGTACTAAACACGGCGCCCCACGAAGCTTACTGAAGTTTTGCCGATTTTTATTTTCATGTCACCTTCAGTGGTTGTTATATTTGGGATTTCACTAAATTTGGTGTTTTTTTTTATTAAAGGATAATTGCTATTTCCTGTAGGCAAAACTAAAACAATTCTTCGTGATCATACAATTTACTATTTTACCCTTGTTACAGTCTCATACCCTTGTCCACCTGCCACCTGAAAATGATGTATTACTAGCCTACATTTTCACCATTGAAAATTTACATGTTACAATTCTAGTTTTATATTGGAAATTAAAAGATAAGGCTATCACACTTTTTCTCTCCCTTTTGCTTTTTACGGAGTGTCTCCAAAAGCTCTTCCCAAGTTAAGCATAATTCTCGATGCCCAATGCCAGTCTTTTGTAATCTCCCAACTTTTTGTTAAGCGATGTGGAGGTGTCTAAGGTTATGTCCAAAACCTTATATTTTTCCTTCAATTCCTTACAGGAGAGTAAATGCTCTGTATTTTCTTCATCTGTACAGAGATCGTAAACCCCATCTTGAAATTCGACCTTCATTTCCACCATAATAAGTCTGGGTTTCATCGTAATGCCAACATGCTTTCTTTGCTTAAGGTTCTTAAATATACGGATTCTTACTGAAATCTAAGAACCTCAACTTTCTTCAGTTGTTCCCTCTTAATTTCCAAGGTCTTTTCGATCGTCTCATTAATTTTTCTTGTCATTTCCTTTTTCGACGATGTTTTTGTAATATTTTCTCTTTCCTTCTGTTTCTTTATTATATTACTACACATTTTTACTAAGCTTCCAGCCCAGCACTGCCCACAGGGCCCCCTTAATTGATAATAAATGATTTCTTTGATTAATGCTAATTCCTCAAGTTTATTATAATAAATAGAATAGCATAATTTTTATAAGCCTACTATATTCTGTAGGCCAAAGGCTATAGGCCACATTCTGCTAAGAGTTCCCCAATAATGAAGCTACCCAGGTTCTACACAAGCAAATAATGAAAACACCACAACTGTTTTATATATAACTTCCAGCTCACTTCTACTGCTATATTTCCTACTTTCTTTACGTCCCTGTTTCTTTTAATTTCTCTTAACATGTAGGCTACTCTGCCTTTGGTTTCTATTCTTAATACTCACCTCCTTTGAGCCATTTTATATGCACCATTCTCCTAGATATTACCATTTTTTTTTTTACAGTATTTATTGAACCATTTTCCACTTCTCTTCGTATGTGATTTTCAACTTTCTCCATTCCTTTATCTCTCATGAGCATTATTGCCTCACTGGGTTTGGTGTTAAATGGATTTTTTTTAGTTGCTTTACACTGCAGCAACTGCCGACTGCAGTTTCTGCTCCTAATTTTCTGTTGGTGGGAATATTACGTCATCCACAAATATTTAGGACTATTTCTATATCTCCTGTTAATGCTTAATTCTTTAATATTACGTTCACTTTGTTTCTGTCTCGCCTGCTGGGCATATTGTCACTGCCTTGCTATTTTCATTCATCTTTTGTATATGCTACGCATCTTTCCATCCTATCATTTTTTCTGTTTCTATGGTAGGCTACAGTCTTTCAAGTCCAGTTTATCGAAGCATTTACGGGCATCTTCGAACCATTTCTATGTTGGGGAACCTAACAGTATTATAATCAATAATCAATTATAGCATTTAAGGTTAGCAGGTGATCTACCGTAGAGTCTCCTTCCACTTCTTGCTTTTCAAGCAATTAGCTTACTTTGCTAGATATGAATATTCCTCTCTTGTGTTCAAGTTGACTTACTCCTTTTTTTTTATGCAGTGATGGTTTTTCCATCTTCTCACAATTTACTGGTGTTTAGCTCTTCTTATATGTCACTTCTGAGGAGTGCCAAGCCCTCAGTCACTCCATGCTCTTGATTAGTATGTTACTTACTGCTTGTCTGTCTGGGGTGTGTTTGATCATTCAGCATTTTTTTTTTTTTTTTGCTTTTTTCCACATCAAGAATGCTAGATCTTTGATGTTTTATTTGTTCCGTCTCCTATTTACTGTCATCCATTTTTGGTACAGGAGGTTAATTCGTCTGCTACACTTCCTATTTCAACTACGTGGTCATCCAGAATAAATAACTCTTTATGACTTTTTTTTTTATTCTCTTTTATTTTCCTAAATTCTCCCATTACTCTTCCATCTTTGTCATTCACAACCAGCACATTGTTGGGCTTCTTCTCGAGCACGTCTGCTTGTCACCTGAAGGAAATCAGCACAAATTTTCTACGTAACTGCTCAAACGATGCCACCTGGCTACCCGAAAATTAATATCGTTATAACAAGTTAACAATTCATAGAAAGTGAGAACTTTTCGCGAGGGCAACAGGTAGATTAATTACATTGTTTACAAAGATAACGCTAAGCTTCCGCTTCCTACTTCCACACAGCTCGTTCTACAAAAGGACGAACATGTGTGGGACACATTATCATTCGCGATACATGCCGAGCAAATATAATTTTAGCGACCAGCTCTCTGCAGCCTCATTTATATTTTACATGCTTATTATTATTATTATTATTATTATTATTATTATTATTATTATTATTATTATTTATTAGGAACTTGGTGATTTGCAGGAAACATATACGGAAATTATATTGTGCTTACTCGTCACGAGTGTTAATAATTGTTATCACACGTTTTAAATATAGGTGGAAATTCTGTTCCATGACTGCTCCGTGTCGTATTATTGGTCGTATTGTCTAAGCAGGTTACATCAACACCGTAGATCAATCGAAATGTTACTAATGGAAGTGAACCTATCTTTCCGGTACAAACAGCACACACACACACACACACACACACACACACACACACACACATATATATATATATATATATATATATATATATATATATATATATATATATATATATATATATATATATATATATACTGATTTTAAATACCAAAACTAATGCATATTATTACGTGTGATCCAAAAATTGTTCAATTTCTTGTCTACTGCGGCTTTACGGATATATTCCTTACGCTGAAGATTTAGTATTTGTCCAAAAAAATGCAGAAGAATTCTGAAATGAAGACCTTAGTCTCAACATTTTCATAGATGAGAAAATTACAGGGTTCCAAAAGTTTTTCAGCTTTCTGGTAAATTACGGGAGCACCTCCACAATGTTGGAAATTGTAAAGCTGTCAGATTATTTAGATTCATTTAAGGTCCATAAAAATTTACATTACTTGCAAAGGTGATTCACAAATATGACTTGCACGACTCAAGTATATTTTAGGAAATCTTAACTTTTACCAGACTTGCCCATTCTACAAATGATTATAGAATGGCAATCACGTGCAATATTTTAGCTTGTAGAAGTGAAATATTGGGTGAATGTGCGTTGTAATACGAAATAAAACTGGAAAAAAGAAACTTTAAGGACACCTTTCCAAATGAATTTCAATATCTAACAAAAAGACCCATCATGCACAAAAGAGCCATGCATAAAATCTGCGTAATTCTCACGTTGTACATTGAAAGATATATCCATGATGGTCTGGAGCACAGACCATTCTAGAAAGGCTTTAATACAGTTGAAAATATTACAAAGTAAAATCAGCAATCCTTCTTTGTAAAACTGTAAGAAAATAAATCTTTGAAAAGCTTCGTAAATGGAAAATACTAAATTCGTTGCACAAGGAATTCACGTACAGAGTTATTACAGTTTCTTATGGACACTTACAGTACGTTGCATGTCTCATATAACTGCAGTACGGATTTAGTTACATGCTTTTTCAAATAACATATTGCTCATTACGTTGAGCGCAAAGTTATTACGTAAAACAAAAAGCATGGAAAACACAACGTTTTCCTGCAAATGCATTTGATAATGAAACTGAGTCGGGAGAATAACAAAGAGCAAGGTGATTGTAGTAACATTCTCTCTCTCTCTCTCTCTCTCTCTCTCTCTCTCTCTCTCTCTCTCTCTGACCAAAAATGCACATCACGGACAAGAATGCTAGAATAAATCTAATGATATTTTCATCTCACTGTACCTAAGAAATTCCAAAAAAAAAAAAAAAAAAAAAAAAAAAACATACAGGATACTGATTGCAAGAAACTATTTGGTTATAGACCGTGTTTTTGTGGAGTTCAGACTTGACATCCGCAGTGATCGGACGACCTAGTCCTTTTGTCCCTGGAGTTGGAGCCTACATGCTTTTTTCTTGCATATGAGGTCGTTATTGTAGGTTTGTGGTGGTTGTTGCGTAGGAATATGTAGTACGCATGGTGGCTTCTCTGCATATTTTGCTTCTTCATGTACCTGAAGGCTTGTGTGCATTGAACTTGGAATCTTTTTGCCGAATACCATTTTGGTGGGAGGGGTATTGATAACTTTCTTTGAAGTGTTGCATAGGCTAAGGAGTACTCAGGGGAGTTGTGACTTCCAATGGAGGGCGCTGCATTTGGAAATTAGCGCAGTCGTGAGGGAGCGGTTTTTTCTGCCATGCCATTGGTGACGGTGTCATAAAGAGTGGTGGGGTGGATTCTTGACCCCATTAATTTGGCTAGAGTGGTCCATGTCTTGGAGATGAAGGGTGGTCCTCAATCCGAGGTTATATTGACAGGTATGTCAAAGTAGATGGCCCAGCACTTAATGAGTTACTTGGTGAAAGCGTATTATGTTGCTTTTGACATTGGTATTGCTTCTGGCCATGTGTGGAGCAATATGTAGTCATGAAGATGTATGCAGACCTCAGCCTGGGATAGGGGACTCACTTTAATGATGTGGAGGTGGCAGAAATGACGTTGGGGCTTTGAAATTCACTGATGCTGGATCCTGTGTCACTGGTTGTTTTGTTTGCTTGGCACTTGAGGCTTTGTTATGCCCATATTTTCACATCCCTTTTGGTTCTGTGCCAAATGAATTATGGTTTTACTAATTTGGCTGTTGTTCTCCCGGAGTGGTTGGATAGGGTTGAATACCTTCTTTTGAAGGATGTCTGGTACAAGGGGGCAAGGGCAGCCGATGCTGGTGTCACAGAGGATAGTATGTCCTTTAATGCCAATGGGGACATATTCCAACTATAGATTTGTTATGGAGGTATGATAAGCTTTGGTTTTGAAGTCTCAGAGTTTAGCATCAGTGAGCTCATATTTTTCCCAGCTAGACTGTTAATTTATATTCTGGATGATGTTATACCATATACCAAATCTGGAGATGGTCAAGAGCTGCCACCTTTGTTGGGTGGAATTTGCACTTTGGTTTTTGATAAGGGCATAGATGGAGTGGTTGGTGGTTCATTAAAATGGTATAAGATATGCCCTTAAGCAGGCGTCTGGAAAAAAAAGTTAAGTATATCATAGTTTAACCAGACCACTGAGCTGATTATCAGCTCTCCTAGGGCTGGCCCGAAGGATTTAATTTATTTTACGTGGCTAAGAACCAGTTGGTTACCTGGCAACGGGACCTACAGCTTATTGTGGAATCCGAACCACATTATAGCGAGAAATGAATTTCTATCACCAGAAATAAATTCCTCTTATTCTTCATTGGCCGGTTGGAGATTCGAACTCACGGCCAACAGAGTGGTAGCCGAGAACAGAACCCGCTCGCCCAATGAAGTGTCAGGCGCTTGGGTATATGGCGAGAAGTTCCATGCTGAATGGGCTATACTTCCTCCAGGATGGGTTTAGTTTTTTTTCACTGAAAAAGCAAAGGGTTGGGCTCCCCAGTGACCTCTATTACATCATCTGCGGAAATGTTGCTAGCATCCATGGTCAGGGGAGTCATTTCAGATTTTTGTCGGCGGGGGCAAAGACGGTTTGGCCAGCGAAGCAAGCCTAATCAGCTGAGTTTTTTTTTTTTTTTTAACTATTTTATGTGTTTTTGAAGCAACATGAGCAAGGTATTTCAACAAAAATTATATACTCCCACTACTATATGTTTTATCTCATCATCACTAGTAGCTAGTAGACAGACAAAGATCAAGAAACATAATATTTCTGAGAAATTTTATATACTGTATTTATGATTGCACATTTAAAAAGAAAACATGCTGTTACTTCTTGGGGCTTGGGGGTGAGGGGGCCAAGTTGAGGCTTTGGGGGGGGACAAGTTGAGTCTTGAGGGGGCCTGTTGACCCCCCAGCCCCCCCAAATGACGCCCCTGTCCATGGTTAGTGTGAGTTTGGTTTAAGGATTAATGATGGTGGTTGTCAGGTTATCCTTGGTGGTTCTGAATGTGCATTATTAGGTGGGGCCTAAGGTTAGGGTCTTAAGCATAAAAAAGGGGACACATTTGTGTGATGTTCAGCAGGGATTGGCCGTAGTAGTTTACCATTCCTGTGAATTCTTGGAGGCCTTTTATGGTAGTTGGAGTGGGGTATTTCCTGATGGGTGATTCTTTGGAGGGCTGGGGGCAGATGCCATTTACTGAGACTTAATTGCCCAGGAATTTGAAAACAGAGATTTCAATAACACATTTATTGGGATGGGCTACCAAACTGTCATTATGGGTTAGGGAAAAGATGATTCTCCCAGTTTCTTGGAGAAGAGGAGGATGTCATCAACATAGCAGGCATAAAAGGGAAAGTCACCAAGAATGTTGTCAATCAGCCTCTGGAACTTGGTCCTAGAGTTACAAAAGTCAAAGAGTAGATAAGTTTTTTCAGAATGTCGTCTTGATGGAATGGGACTGGGGCATACAGCTTCATCCAGTTGAATTTCAAGAAGATTCTTGACCTATGGAGGGTGGAGGGGATGTCTGCCATATCAGGAAGTGGTTAGTGATTAGGTTTTGTTTGCTGGTTGAATTGCCTGTAGTCTCAGCGCGGGTGCCAAGATAAGTCTGTTTTCTTCACCATATGGAGTGGGGATGCTCAAAGGCTGGAGGCCTTCTGGCACAGGACCTTGCATTCCATATTCTTAAAGACTTTCTTTGTGGCAATGAGTCTTTCCAGGGCAGATGGCATACCTGTTGTTTTCTGGTGGTATATGCCAAAGAGTCTTCCTGAAAACATCTGGAAACTTCTACAGGAGGTGTGGAGGCCAGTTGGACCCACCATCCAGTTTCAAGAAGATTCTTGACCTATGGAGGGTTTGAGTGGTTAGTGATTAGGTTTTGTTTGCAATGAGTCAAGATAAGTGTTTTTTCACCAGGGATGCTCAAGATGGCAGACCTTGCATTCCATATTCTTAAAGACTTTCTTTGTGGCAATGAGTCTTTCCAGGGCAGATGGCAGAATTTTGAGTAGACAAGGTAGACCTGTTGTTTTCATGTGGTGGTATATGCCATGCTGAGCTGGGATCCCTGGAGTCTTCCTGAAAACATCTGGAAACTTCTACAGGAGGGTGTGGAGGCCAGTTGGACCCACCAAAGAGCTGGATTGCTGTTTGGGGCCCGTGTTATGTGGTGTCCTCTGCAAGGTGGCTACATCCAATAGACAGCAATTAGCAACATCTACCCAGCAGGCTGAAGTGTCTGAGGAAGTCACTGCTGAGCAAGGGTATCTGGATGTTGTCAGCAATGAACTTCCACTGGTATTTCTCCTCTAATAGGTGGAGTGTGAGGGGTTGGTCTGGTCTGGTACTAGGCAGAGGCTGCTCTCCAGGGGCTGGTGTCTGTTTTCTGTACATTCAGGTAGGATGGACTTGAAGGCACCTGTGTTTACCAGGAACTTCCTGGCAGGTGTAGTTGACAATGTAGAACCTGGTGGAGCTACATTTGTGTTGGCCACTGTTACTTTCTCAGGTGGCTTGCTTACTTGCTGTTTGTCCAGTTGTAGCCTAGGGAACAATTCTTGGCTACTTTCCCAAACCAGTGATGGTATACACACGTGATGGCTGGGTGGGAACACCCTTTCTGTTGTGGCTTGCAAGGGTACTCCTGCATGGCACTGGCTTGGTTATTGTTTTCTTGGTCTTAGTCATGGTCATCCTTGAATTGACAGATACTGTACCGTGGGTGGTATTATGTGAGGCCTTGGAGGCCTCCAGCAACTTAGCCACCTACTTCAGGAGGTCCACCATTGATATGGCCTTAGCACTGAGGATGGAAGCACTAATACTGGCTTGGAAGAGGCCTAGCCAAATTTTTTTGGGTTTCCATCAGCATCAAGTTCTGGGAACATTAAAGGAACTGAGTTCATCCAATGTTGCCCTGGCTGTTGTGTCCCCTTGTGGAGTTTTCATCAAATTGAAGGCCTGCTGGGTGAAGGTCAGTGGGGCCAGGGAGAATTTACTTATCAGGAATGCATGCATGTCATCGTGTGATATTTTCTTGCCCTGAGCATCAACCCAATGAGTAATCCAGAGAGAAAAGGGTATCTGGGATCAAGTCTAGTATTCAATTTGCCTTCTTTTTTGGAGTTCTCAGTGTTGCAGAGGCAGCTCTGTATGTTTTACTATTGGAACCAGACAGATAGTTCTGTTGTTCAGAATGGTGGCAAATGGAGGTTTACAGCATTAAAGTTCAGTTTTTCATCAGTGGAATCTTGTGTGTATCTTCATCACAAAAGTTTTACTCTTAATGTTCATCTTCATGTCCTTGGGGGATGAAGCCAAAAGTAAGAAACTATAATTAGTCTGCTATTGGCTTCTTTAGTGCTAGGCTCTGGGCTCTCAGGGGGGACCAAAACCAGAACTTGAGCATCATGCTGAGTCCATCAATGGCATTTTGTAGCAGTAAGCATGGCTGTACCGAGTCTGTTAATTGCTTGAGTTTTGCAGGAATGCCATGCTGAGACTAACTGGTTAGCAGAGGATGACCTTGAGCTCCTGAGGGAGAGTAAGCTAACACTGAGGTATCATATCTTATCTGTCAATCTGATAGTCATGTCAGATCACCAGTGTAAAGGAAAGGGACACACAGGAGTTCAGAGTGAGACTGACTTATTTTCAGACTTTGGCCTCTTTTGGTCAGGCACAAGGGAGGAAAGGTGGTGACAGGTAAATCTGTAAAGGGAGGGAACCTCACCTTCATGACTGGTTACTGGTAGCTGAGCCAGATTTCAGCATCAAATCTTACAAAGCTTTATAATACAAGCATTGCAGTTTACACATAATATATCTCTGTGTTAAGTCAAGAAATAACAGAAGATAATGACTAAAACTAATAGCACTTGTATGTTGACATTAATGTTTGATTATATATTCACATCAATACGTGATAAAAAAAAGCTCATGGTGGAATATAGCGCGATTAAAACACTGAATATACAATAAAAGAATGGAAAAATTTATTCACAGCTTGCACAAGATGATTTCACTTTAAACTGAATGTACGTAGTGGAAGTGGTCTGACAGATTGTTCTGTTTACACTCTTCTTTTTTCTGTAATAGTTCCTCACTCTCGGCTGCCGCTGAAATAAATTCCTCTTGACAAAACTCTAGACTCTCCTCTGTGTGTGAGATGACAGGAGGAGATGTGAGATAGACTGCCTTCCATTTGTCTGCTCTGCTCTTTAGCCACTATATATAGCTGCTCCAATTCTTGATGATTCCTGTAATGCATACTTTACCAGAAGCAGATAGTACAAATCCTAGTCAATTAGGGCAGTCTGGAAATATCTTGAAAAACCAATTATTTAAAAAGTGTAAAAATTGTATTGATGTGCTTCTAAGCATAATTACTATTTCACAGAACTTCACTAACCCTTTATAATTAAACATTTATGCGAACTAAATGTATTGTAAACTTAACTTATACCAGGTAAATACTTCTGGAATGTAAGAGAAGTTTTAAGTTCATTTTTTTTACACTGCAAACAGAAATGATTCTGGGGGAGAATTATACAAAGGAAAATGATAATCTCATAAATTATTTTTGGCACTTTATATAACTGTTTCTGCTTAATAATTGATGAGAAATCTTAAATCACGAGCATCAGATATTTGTCACACTTGAGCCTACAAAGAGTTAGTGCTTGTGAGCACAATTTTCACTACTGTGAAAGAGCGCCGATGGACAACCAGAGAGCAACAAACTGGGAAGTGCTTTGTCAAGGATGAGCCTTACTCTACAGTAATCATCTGCATTGTTAATTGCTTCTTACACCTACACAGAATGCTCATCAGCAGTATGTTGAATCTTTAAATACCCTCACAATATGGCTGTGAGGACCTTCCATTTCAATACATAACCTACTCCATCTGTCCAGCACGCTTCATGACTTTTTCCTTCCTCCTCATAAAGCTTCTCAAATTTACTTTTCACCAACCTGTCACCTCCATACTCTCAAACTGGTCTAACAACCCTAAATGCTCAGATCCTTCTTTTCTTTTAAATGTTCAAGGTTTGCACATGAACAGCAGGGGAAAGGGAGAGGACACTGGAGTGTCCTATGGACAGAACATACATATGATCACACCCAAGCCCCTCTCTACCCAAGCTAGCATTAGGAGGATGTCTCACCAGGTGCTCCCAACCTACCATCCCTGCTCACAGAGAGAGTAGGGTGGTGCTTCCAGTGCAATCTATATAACTATGAGATGGGCTTGAGCTCGGGACTACCACGCATGCTATGGGGTCTAGGCATATGCACTGATCCTCTTACTACTGTTTTGTATTGCTACATTTCCCACTCTTATAATCATCATTCCACATAAGATTTGCAAAAAAGCCTAAACAGTTTCTACCATTTTATTTCCATTTCCTTTCAAAATTCAAAATTTTCTTTCAAATCCATTGAGGAGCTTTGGCTGAAAAGTCAGTGATACATGCTAATTTTGGTTTCTGTGTTCGCCCCCTTTTCAAAACCATTTGTATAATCCCTTCTACAATCTTGTATCACCCATTCTGTTTCTTGCCCCTTCTTGTATCCTACCGCCATAAATCACTCTCACTCTTGAATGCCTGCAGGAATCGCTTGTTTACATTCATCTACAAAGACATCTTCATTAGATGCTCCATATTCTTGGTTTTATTCACAACAGTGATATATATTTTGTTTGCATTCACATTCAAATTTTTCCTTTTACAATCACTTTCAAAATGGGTTAATGTGGCTTTACTTAGCAACATTCATTTTAGAGTGTGACATCCCTGCCTACATCAGTTAGGGTAGAAGAGATTTCTTTGTAAGAGGTGCAAAAAAAAAACAAGCAGGTAAAAGAGAACTGCTACTTTATTCAAGATCCAGGAAGTTTATATAGCGGCAGACTGGCGCCATGCCGCGACAGACAATGAGAACGAGAGTGACCTGAGGTTGATAATAATTAACAATAATATACAGCGAGCGAGTACACTTTACAACATAAAAACAGACAGAATTCAAATATGGATATAATCTTGATGCCTGTGAACGAAGAAATACAAGATACTGTACACAATTGACAACAGGTGAACGAATACATACATAGTTTAAATAATTGAAGTCGCGTGACCTGGCACGTTAGGCGTGACCAATTGTATAGGCAAAGAAAATGGGACGCCACCATAGAAAACTTGCTCAGCGGAGACTTAGCGAATGACACGTTCGATGGAGACTCCGATGATGGCTCTGTAGGTGACTTTACACCTTAGTGTTGGCAGTCAACTCTTTTAGGAGAAGGACACTTCAAAATCAAACCAGTGGGTAGGAAGGGACCCTTTAGCCTTGGTAGGCAACCCTTCTGAGAGCAGGTCACTCTGAATACAAATCTTGTTCTCCACCCTTGGACTGTGCCATAGCCATTGTACCATGACCTTCCATGGTCTTGGGTTCGAGTTCCCTTGCTTGTGGGTACAATCAGGCATTTTTCCTCTTTTTTGTTCACTTTCCTATTTTTTGAAAATTGTGTAGGACAGGCTGATGAGAAAGCAAAAGTTGCTTGGTGGATTATCAGGAGAGTGCCTTCATCTTTACATAATCCTTTCCTTCTCGGTTTTTTAAATATCTATATCCATCCTCATTGTCCTCCCCCGTTTTTGTTGTAAAACTGGTAGCTTTCTTATTTGCCTTACAAGGTGTGCTGGCCCCACCTTGTCGACCAGTTGCTTCTGGCACCTTTTTCAATTATATATGGTCAGGTTAATTTATACTTACAATGAAATTTTTGTAAGAAATGTAAATACTGTTGTTGTTGATGGTATTATTATAGTCTATTTTTCTGCTGATTATTACAATTTTACTGTTGTTATGAATCTATTTATTAGTTTTGCTACTGATTTTATGCTGTTAATTTTAATTGTTGTTGGACACTTTGAGTTGAACCCAGGGCCTGTTCCTCATTACAGTAAGAAAAATTGCATAGCACTTTATCAAATATTCGGGGCTTTAGGCCAAATTTTCTTGATCTCCAGTCGTGCCATAACTATGATTTGATGTTTTAATCTGAGACTCTTGCAAGTAGTAATGAGTCAAAGGTTGAGTTTTTAATCCTAGGGTTTGATGGTCCTTACTTTATTCATCATTGTAACATCCCATGTGTGCAAGGTATCGCTGTATTCACAAAGTCTGGATGACATGTTTATCATTGCGCCATTGAGATGGACACATCTGTCAGTCAGTACATTCCTAATGCCACCACTGGAAAAATGGTCTGGCTGATATAGAGCCAATAGGGATTGCATTATTGAAGCTTGTCAGACCCTTGATATTTCAGATGCTATATTTGATCCTGATTCCAAGAAGTTAAATGAATTTCTGATGGCTATTTTACTAAGATATGTTCCTAGAAAGGTCATCAAATTCAGGACAAATGACCAGCCATGATTTGATGGCACATGTTGACAAGCTTACCATGATGAACAGACCTAATTCAACACATGGAGACAAAATAATTCGAATGAAAATTATACCATTTTTGTTGAGTCTAAATGTTCTGCAAATAGAACTTACCATACAGCCTAGAGAAATTACAACAATTCTTTGAAGAGGAAACTTGTAGCAATTACTCAGCCTCATCTGTGGTGGACCAAACTGGCATCATCTATCGTTGGGTCAGGCTCATCTTCCATTCCACCACTACTAACAGATGATGGTAGATTGGTTACTGGCCATAAAGAAAAGGATGAACTGCTTCACTGAGCTTTGAAGCTAAGCAATCAGCTGAGGATGTCCCTCTCCCTGATACTTGTCATCCTGAATCTATTCTTACAAAATTTACACTTCACTCTAGAGATGGTAAGAAAATTCTTGATAATCTTGATAGCTGGGGTGGAGAAGCTCCTGATGGTTTCCTTCCTTTATGTTTTAAGTTTTCTATTGTGTTCTCTCCCAAGATTAGTAGAGTCTATAGATTTTTATCTTTGTGGATGAGCACAAGCTTAGTAATACAGTGCCTGTTCCAAAAAATGGTATATCTGCAGACTGTAGTAACTACAGACCTATGTCTATTCTCCCTGTGCTCTCCAAGTTGCAGAAAAAACTCACTTTTAAACCACTATATAAGTATTTAGAATCTAAAGTACTGTTAGCTGATAGTCCATATGCATATAGGAAGCAGCTAGGTACGCGAGATGCTCTTTTAAGCTTGACATGCCATCTGCAAGAGAACCTTGATAAGAGTTTTGAGTGCAGAGTAATTCAAAGAGATTTTAGTGCTGCTTTCAATTTAGTAAATCACAAGGCACTTATTTATAAACTTCAGAACCTTGGATTGGTTGGATATGTTTTAGGATTACTTCAAGATTTCCCTACAGGTAGGCAGCAGAGAGTTGCTGTTGATAAGATCTTTAGTGTAGCAAGACCTCTTGTGGCTGGAGTACCACAATGCAGTGTATACAGGTGATATTTAATTGTTGGCCTGGAAAGCAAGATTGTTTAGTATGCCAATGATACAACACTTTTGGATGTAGTAAAGTCTCCACTCATGAGAAAATTTAATGAAGCTGCCCTCAGCCTCAACTGGGACATGGACCGGATCAGAGAATGATGTAGTCAGTGAGTCTGAAGCTTTAACTATTCTAGGTGTAACTTCTGACTCACGCCGTGCTTTTGAGAAAAAACCAGTGAAAGTTTCAGCGAATGCTGCACGAAAGTTAGGTATTGTTCATAAGACCTCATATATTTACAACAGTGATAAAATCAATGCAACTTGTTTTAGGTTATTTGTGCTTCCTTCACTAGAATACTGTTCATCGGTGTGGATCTCTGTTTCTGCCAGAGATTTATTTCTTTTCGATAGAGTGGTTCGTGGTGGTATGTTTATGTTTCCTAATAGCAGTTATGACTTGGACCATCGACGGATGGTCTCTTTTTTGTCAATTTTTCATAAGTTGCATTTTGATAGAGATCTTTCACATTCACATTTGATCCCTGATCCATTTTATCTGCCGAGAGCAATCAGATTCGCTGAACAGCAGCACCAATATGCAGTAAATGTGCCTCACTGTCGAACTTCTCAGTTCCAGAGGTCCTTTATTCCTCACACTGTTGGACTGTGGAGCAGCCTCAATGAGGATATCGTGCAATTGGAACTTCAGAAGTTTAAGAGAAGATGCAATGCGTTACTACCCTAATACTATTCTCCCTTTATTTTAATAATTTACTTAAATTTTTATTTATTTATTTATTTATTTATTTGTTAATTTATCTCTTGTTCTAATAACTGAGCTCCTCTTTCTGTATTTTCTATTACTTTCTGTTACTTCTTTTGAATTAACACCGTAGGCTATTCTTAGGGAGCTTGAATTTCAAGTGAATGACCTCTGTGGGCTTGTTCCATATGAATCGAGTTCATCTTCTGAATAATAATAATAATAATAATATAATAATAATAATAATAATAATAATAATAATAATAATAATAATAATAATAATAATAATAATAATAATAATCTCTGCAATATCTCTCCATTAACCATCAGCACTGTATGATCCGCAAACATCAGCTTCTTCATATTCCATTTATAACTTCGTGTCTTTTCCTTGACATCTATCACTCTGCCTATCAAGAATTAAACAACCATCAGGACATCACATACAGTATTACTGAATAAGGACTGTTTTTGACACACTTTACTTTTACGATAAAATCTTTCGCGTACCCCGTCAAACTATTTTCTACATCATCGCAGTCTCAAACTGTTCCATATTGCTTTACCATCAGTTTTGCCACAAGCTGTTTCTAGGCACATGCATGCCATATATGGCTTTTTCATTTTTATTCTCAGCCTTCTTTTGTAACTGATTCATAATAAAATACTGAATCGAAACACACTCCTTGTCCATCAGTTATTAACTGTTTAAATTTCATAGTATAGAAATCCCATACCGTAACCTTCCCAGGTGTGCATAATAATGTTGTACATGTATTTCGGTATGTCACCTCTATTGCTGGTATCCTTATACATTGGGATAACTATTATTCTTCTAAAAATTCCTTTGGGGTCTTTCTTTCATTCATACATACATTGTTCACCCTCATGAACCAGCCACTCATACTTATTATCCTTTGAAAGCCATTAATCAATATATCAACCCTTTGAGACACTGAACAGCTTTACAGGTATATATATATATATATATATATATATATATATATATATATATATATATATATATATATATATATATATATATATATATGTATATACTGTATCTATCTATCTATATATATATATATATATATATATATATATATATATATATATATATATAATCATAATTTCTTGAATTATTTCATTGATTTTAACGTAAATTTTCACTTTCTTTAAAAGTCCTACAAAGCTGATGTTGGGCTCTCTTTAGCTCCCCCTCTTGAGGTGTTACCATATTCAGTATTGTAGTATTTCACCCGTTTGTTTTTTTCCTTTCATATTCAACGAGCGGAGTGTTTGTTGTTCTGCGGTCTTTTGCTGATTCGCTAGTTTTCCCCTATTGTTCTCCCGTCTTCCCGACCTGACGTGGGATTCTGCCTGTTCTAACGAAAGGATTGGTTTTCGGCTCCACTGAGAGGAGATCTCGCCACCTTGCTATTTTTTTGTGCACTCGCTGACCTCTGGAATATTATCAAGGGTCTCTGCTTTTCTTCGGGTCGTGTCCCGAGAGTATCGTAAGCACGCTCCTACGGACAGTATCCTTTGCTGAGTTGTAGTGTTGAGGTCTGCCTTGCGCCCTCTTGCCTTGAGCTGTGCTGTGGGTCAACCTGTTTGCCCACCTGAGAGTGCGTAGCGGCGTTGTCTCCTGGATCAGGAGGCCCTCTGAGTTCGAAGAAGGGTGAGATTTACCTACATAATTCTTCGCTATTTGTTATATTACTATCAATACTCGCCATACTGGATAGTTGGGTCATCGCCAGGACCATCGTCATCTCGTCGCCCCCTTGTGTTTTTCTTTCTTCCGAGTCTTTTGATGTGAAACCCCTGCCTTAAGGACAGATTTACTTAGCTAAATAAGCTATTTAATGTTTATATTTTCTTCAGTGAAACGGTGATGGTTTCCTTGTTGTTGTTTATTATATACTAGAAATATTAGGTTTAACGATATTTTTTTCCTCTCTTATGCCTCTTTCTATCGTGTGATAGTTGAAATTTCGATTTTGTACAAGTGTTATTTTTCTACCTCCTACTAGTTCTTTCTCTTATTCTACTGGATATGATAGTTAGCTAGGAGAATGGTGGTAGTGATTGAGGTTTTGTTTGCAAGTGAGTGTTCCTGTCCCTAGATCAGTTTTTGGGGGACGTTCCTTTGTAATATTTAAGTTTACTTATTGTTAGTAAATTAATTGTTAAGGTTGAGTGTCTCTTCTTGCTTGGGATCTATGTTATTTTTTTGTCCGGAATCTTTGTCTATTTTGGCAACTGATTCTGAGAAGTGAATCTGCACAATATAAATGAAGATTTGCTGTGGCTCTTGCATTAATAAAGGAGTTCATAACAATGTTATATATGAAGACTTACTGGTCACCCTGTTTAGCGATGGCCCAAAAGTTCCTCCCTCTCTCTCCTGCTCTCTTTCACATACAGCCCTGTTCTTAACCACTAAAACATAGGTGTAAAACAGAAGAAACCCATCTTACAAAAACAGAGTTTATTATGCAAGTCTAACAACAACGCAGGTCAATAAAACTATGCATGATAGCTAATTAATCCCATTCAGTTATGCCCCCAAAAAGCAAACTAAACCGTTGCAAGAAAAACATAATGTATAGGGATTAACTTCTGCCTCCCAAAAAGTCACATGTTAGACCACATTATTTAAAAGTCCTTTATTAACAGCTTTCATTGTCACTTAGGTCCCCAGTTCCATTTCCATAAAGGGCTATATGCCATGACTATTTATGGTTTTTACCTTAATCAAAACATCTGTAAGGA
This sequence comes from Macrobrachium rosenbergii, assembly GCF_040412425.1. Lineage (NCBI taxonomy): Eukaryota > Metazoa > Arthropoda > Malacostraca > Decapoda > Palaemonidae > Macrobrachium > Macrobrachium rosenbergii. Next base: position 6,933,851 of record NC_089754.1, on the reverse strand, counting down.
ATAGAACCATCTCCATTAAAAATCAGAGTTTACCCAGTTCATAACACACAGAAATACATGACATAAATGTTAAATAATGAGAAAGAAATAATCACTACAATAATCAGGTCTATATTAAACACTTATAAAAGGCTAGGAATTTTCTAAGTTTCTATTCACTCTTTCAGTGACAGGGAATCCCGATTCCCAGGCGTTCCAACACATCTTTCTACTCTGGTCTTTCACAAAGGAATGAATAACCTTGCACAAGAACTCTTTGCAATTAACAATTTTCACAACGGACACACAGACACACTATTTCCGTGGAGCACCCAAAAATCCAGATCTCTAACTGGACAAAATCTTCAAGAAGCTTCCATGCTGATTCTGCTTCCACTCCACGTGTACAGTATCCGGATTTGTTCTATATGTGTGTCTGGAGCAAATCCCAGGTAGTTTGGGGCTATAGGGCCCACACAGGTAGCAGTAATGCCCAAAACACTGTGATCACATCAAGCTGATGACCTCAACAGGTAAAAAGGTACCTTACCAGATATCAGTGAGGTCCCTCTGGCAGGCACAGAGCCAGAGGCGAATGATAAAATGATGAGAAAATCCTTCAGATGCTGTAAAGGATAAATCACCACAGCCAGCTGCAAAGGCCTAAGGCAGGATATCCAAAAAAATATAATAATCGTGCAGGGCAGCAACAGATCAACCAGACACCTCGAGGTGATGGCTCAGAAAAACAGACTGACCTTTTTGAGGAGACATTAGGTTTGTGAAGCCTTTATTCCATTTATTATTATTATTAATTGTTATTATAACCTTAGCTTGTATTTTTGTTAGGATATTCCTCTTCTTTTGACCTTCTCTATCTTTCTGGGGCCATTCCTTTTTGTGTAAAATTGATTTGCTGTCTGTCTTTAATAGTTTGAGTATGTTTTGATTTTGGTTATTTAAGGGTATTTGTTATTCACATTTGTTATCATTTGATTTATGTATTTTGCGAGATTCAGGTGTTACTTCTGTCTGGTAATTATGTATTAAATATTAAATGTTTTTTTGTCCGTGTTTGCTTACCCCATTGAATCCTCTTGCACACATTTGCACGATTCCACCACTGTGACTTCGTCGCTGTTTTAGCGAATATTGAAACCAGTATCAACAGTATAAAGTGTGTAGTGATCGAAGCTTAGGCCACTAATATATATATATATATATATATATATATATATATATATATATATATATATATATATATATATATATATATATATATATATTTACGTCTTTCCGTGGTTTTAGTTTGAAATATGCTTTGTGAGACAGGTAGCAACAATTTAAGGTAATTTAGCATTGTGATTCTGACGTCGTGGGTACGTAAAAAAAAAGAGGAAAACAAAGGAGAATTTCATATGAGCATAGGGCTCTTGTTACTGAGGGAAATATTACGTAAAACACGTGGGCACATTTAAAGGGAAAGAGGAACTCAAGTAGATTGAATGAAACTGGGGAATTCCAGCCACAGTCCGAGAAGCTTCCACGAAGGGTCCCTCTGAAATGAGAGATATGCACATTATACGCCAGTAATGAAATAGACAAAGGAATAATGAATTCGAGGCTGCACTGAGGGTGCCAAAGGAGTAATAAAGACTTAATACTGCCGATGCAAGAGGCGCACGGACATTAGACAAGGGAGATTTCTGGCTTTCTCTTTAAGAAAATATTACGAGACAAAAGCGTGACTGAAATGGGGCTCTTCCAGGGCACTTTACCTTAGCAGATTTTCCGAGGGCGCGTAGAAGGCGGTCCGTGGATGACTTGCGATTTCCGAGGGCGAGTTTCTTCCATGTGGTGAGATGCAAGGGCTTCCGTAAAGGGGCAAGGCGATGGGGACTCCTCGAAACTCCAAGCAATGGCGTGTGGGCTCGAGGCAGGCCAACGGTGGAGCGAACACTTGGAATGCGGTCGAGGGGCACGAGGAAAAGTATACTTTGGAAAGGGCCACGTGGTTAGGATGCAAGGGCATTGGTGGGGCCTGGTGTTGGGGACGTCTTCATTCCATATCTTCCAGCCCGCGTGTGTGTGTGTAGACCCCGTGGGTTTCTGCTTTTTATCCCCTCCTATGGGGCAGGGGGTGCGTCCAACACAGATGTTTTGACTCATTGCACCTGCTGCCCGCAGGGGAGGTTTTGGCCTGTAGGAGAAACACCCAAGACAGATTACTTTTGCCTCGAAGAAAGATCTTTATCAAAAAGGGGAGCGGCTTTAATCTTTTAAACCCTTGTTTTTAAGTCGATAGACAGATGGTCTATCGATCGGCCGGCTGATAGTAAATGAATCACAACAGAACAACCAACAACAACAAAGGAGGGGCGGGGAGGCAATTTGCTAGCGAATTCTTGCTAATCATAATAATATATATATATATATATATTGCTACAAGTATTCACTTGTTGGCATCCCTTCATGCTCATACTCGGGGAAATGATACCCAAATCACGGAGCGCCCTTACGATCTTACCTGTTAATTTAATTTTGCCCATTAAATGAGTTAGAGTCCACCACTTTTCCTCACTAAAGCCTATGAAAAGTGCTAATCTTGAGCTGTCTGTCCCAAGAAACTTTCTTTTGGACGATCCCTCTTCTTCCCACACAGGATTCATGTTCCCAGGCTGAAATATGAAACTGCCCAAAGCTGGAATTAACAGGAACGTGAAACTGACCGAAGCCAGAATTAACAGGAACAGCCCTCCTAAGCCAGGACACCTGAATTGCATGGGGCTATGAAAGCCAGGAAGGAAGAGAAGGCTATTCAGGGTTGACGCCAGTGTCTGGAGGCAGATGAAGCCAGTAGACTGAACTAGTAGCAGGCCTCGGAGCTGGCCTCCGAGCTATCAATCGATCTCTTTTGTCTGGCCGTTCACCTTACCATCCAAGTGCTACCTGAGTGCCACATGTAGAAGGTCCCACTAGTCTGAGATCCATTCAACCCTTCAACCACATAGGGTACGGTGCGGTGGAGAGTGTTCGGTCATTATCAATTGCTCTTATCTCATTTCGTTTTTCTTTCCCCTTGCATTGTGCCAGACCTCAAATTTGCCAGTAATTTAGCTGAATATATTCTGAAGTTACTCCTTGAACCTTCTTCATTCCTTGTAATAATTAGACTGTTTTGGTTCACCCAGTAATCGTGTTCCTTCTCCATACATTACAGAAGGGTTGTGTGAATGCTGTAGAACATTGGCATCCTCTTGTGCCCCTATGTCCATCATTCAAGCCTTATAGCTGATGTGTTTGTGTCTCATTATTAATTTAGTGGCACTCTTAATTTTGTCTATTGCTAATTTTAACCTGAAAGTGCCAAGAACCTAGCATGCATGGCTCCCTATAATTTATTCTTCCTATTCCTGTAAGTACATGTAATTGATTCAGACCCAGATTTCTCTCCTGAGACCATCCCTTATTGAATTCTTAATTAAATAATCCTTTTCTTTTGTATTACGACGTGTGATCCCTCGGTCAGAAGCATCCCAAACAAGGTAAGATTTCAAATTACTGCCAAACTCATAAGAATATATATATATATATATATATATATATATATATATATATATATATATATATATATATATATATATATATATATATATATATATATATATATATATATATATATATATATATATATATATATATATATAATATATATATATATATATATATATATATATATATATATATATATATATTATATATATCTTTATCATATATATACTTTTGGATATGCTTGTTATGTTATATATATCAAATATGTAATCTAATGGTCACGTCCTGGGACTGATAGAACCCACGTGTAATTGTTAATAAGCTCAATGGCCTCTTTATACTCTCATTCAAATCCTGCTTAATTGAACACTTTTTTTGGATATGCTTGTCACTACAAAGCCATAGATTCAAATGTTAGAATACAAAATATTTCTGACGTCCATGGGAGGATTAGAACCCACGTGCAGAGTATCAGAATGAGGTCGCGTTGCCGAGTCAGGTAGGCAACGTGACCTCGTTCTGATACTCTGGCTGGGGATTCAAATCCTGCTATAATTGTCAGAATTACTTTTGGATCTAACGCTTTGTAGTGACTAGCGTATCAAAAAGTGTGAAGAATTGAGAATATTAAGAGGGCATTGTGCTTATTACTATTTTATATGCATATATATATATATATATATATATATATATATATATATATAGCTCACATACAGCAGCACCGGACTTCTTATGTGGCGGGTTCAATATATAGAGGCATATATATATATATATATATATATATATATATATATATATTTAAAATAGCAAATGGATATAAATATATAAAACAAAGCCACTACAACATATAAACATATATATACATATCTACGCTATATATATACAATAATATATTGGGTATATATATATATGCGGGGTCTATATGTCAGGCAGGGCAGCCGATAGATATACATAAATAAATATATACACATCATATATACCCCATACAAAATGGGAATACAACACGTTAAAATAAATAGATATATATATATATATATATATATATATATATATATATATATATATATATATATATATATATATATATATAACCGCTGAACGTTGGTCCTTTATATTCTAAAAAATTTTCGAGTTCTGTAGTAGTTCCATTAAGGACAGAACGTCAATAATTTATGAATGGTATGTTTTTCCATAACCTCTTTTTCTTTGGTCTTAATAAATAAGATATTGCAGAATGTGATTAGCGTAAAAATATGAACTAGTAGAAAATAATGGCGTCAGTCAAGAAGGAGAAAGAAGAAGATCGTATAAAAAGAGGAATAGGAGATCTCACATAGGCAGTGTGGAGCTTGCAAGAGAAAGTCACCCCGTCGGTGAATCTGTAAACAGATTGAGTGACTCTTATGTCTTATTTGAAGATGATCCCAAATTCAACAAATAAAGAGAAATCAGAAGAATAATGAAAGCACAGCACGGACTTTGACCACGTCACTTAAGGTCTGTTTTACTCAGGTGCAGACGATTCACAAGTGTGGCTACACACCTGAGTTGAGGCACTGCACGTACAGGTCAGGTAGCTGGTTCATTTTCAACGCCAAGGAAAAAATTCACAAGTTATGCTGGCAGACAGATTTCAAGTTATGAAGTTTAGAACAAATACTGTATTCTTTATTTCAGCTACAGTACAGTGAATTTTTTTTACATATGTAATGCATTTCCAATGAATCTATTTTCTGCACTGATGGCCAAAGAAGTGGTGAAGCTTTGGTTAAAAGATTTGTCCGTGTTTAAAGGTGGTTTGGCTATGTGGAGGGAACCGGGTTCTATACGATGATAAAACGAATGTATAATCAAAAAGCGTTGGGACAAAGGAAGATAGATGGGTTGGAAAATGAAATGTGAGGGAAATACCTCAGTAATCTAGAAGGAGGGGAGTGCAAAGTTAAGTATACCTTAGTTTTACCAGACCACTGAGCTGATTAACAGCTCTCCTAGGGCTGGCCCGAAGGATTAGACTTATTTTACGTGGCTAAGAACCAATTGGTTACTTAGCAACGGGACCTACAGCTTATTGTGGAATCCGAACCATATTATAGCGAGAAATGAATTTCTATTACCAGAAATAAATTCCTCTAACTCTTCATCAGCCGGCCGGGGGAATTGAACTCCGGCCCATCGAGTGACAGTCTGAAGCTCAACCGATTCAGCCAACAAAGGGCTAAGAGGGGAGTGCAAGCAAAGGTATATGGTAATTGTAAAATATATTCAAAGAGCTACCAGTAGGCCTTCTGTGTAGCTTTGTGAAGTGTTTATTGTTGTAAGTTTTCTGCAGTTGGGATTTAGCTTTGTTCTGGTCGTTAAAGGGCTGAATGTAGGAGCCAATATTATTTTTTTTTCTGTCACCAATGCCCACAAAGGGATACTGCTTATTGTTGTTTCATAATTACAGACAAACATATATACATACATACGTACACACACACACACACACACACACACACACACATATATATATATATATATATATATATATATATATATATATATATATATATATATATATATATATATATATATATATATATATAGCAAGTGGTTGAAATATTGGGGTTGTATAAAACTCGCTGGTCAGACAACTTGATTTTATTGTGTGACAATTTGACTTCTACAGCTGGATTCGGGGACTGACTGTGTTTAAGACAAGACTTTGTAACTGCATCAATGTGTGGAAGCTGACTCTGCCGGGACTCAGCACCTTAGGTTACCGCTATGACTCAATGGGTTCTTTGCGCTGACAACTTTAGTCTCCTGAGTGCTCCTTTACTGTCTTCAAAATTCATGACTGGGCTTCGTCATTTCGTGTCTACCAGTCTTCGAGAATGGGCGGTCTCACCTAATTTTGAGGGCCTCTTGGTGAAGTCCATATGGTAGGTTCCTAAAGTTTTCCAAGTCTGTGGGAATAAGTCTCGCCAAGTTGTTACTCTAGACTGTACTGGTCGAGGGTCAACGGAACTCGACACCAATGCACTGTGTCTTGTTTGTCACACCCTATTTCCTAAATCTCTGATAACCGTCTTGTCAGTGAGGCAAAACTTACAAAATACCACATTCTCATTCCTTTTAGGATTTTAATGACTTGCACACAAACAAGGATACACACACACACACACACACACACACACACACACTAACACACACATATAGATCTTATATATAAAAGTGAGTGTCTGTATGTTTGTATACATGTTTGTAATTTTGTGTGCTATAGAAATCCGAACTGCTTGACCGATCCAGACAAAATTTGGCATGCAGCCATCATTTGACCCAACTTAGATAATAGGGCAGGTTTCAAACCCGCACGCAGCCCCTTCCCCTTCTCCCGTCCATCTTCCCCCTTCCCTTTGTAACTTATGTGGTAAATAAATTATACAGGTTTATCATACCTCATTTCTTGTACTCGAGACCATAGAAATATACTATTGAAAATGCTTTTCAGTCACCACAGTAATACCTGGATAAAAGGGACAGCCACCACAGTAATACCTGGATAAAAGGGACAGACAGCACAGTAATATCTAGAAGAAAGGAACAGTCACCACAGTAATATCTGGGTAAAAGGGACAGACAGCACAGTAATACTGGATAAAAGGGACAGTCACCACAGTAATACCTGGGCAAAGGGGATACACAGCACAGCAATAACTGGATAAAAGGGACAGACAATACAGTAATACCTGGATAAAGGGGACAGTCAGCACAGTAATATCTGGATAAAAGGGACAGTCACCACAATAATACCTGGATAAAACAGACGGTCACCACAGTAATACCTTGGTAAAAGGGACAGACAGGTCAGTGATACCTGGATAAAAGGGACATTCATCACAGTAATAGCTGGATAAAAGGGACAGACAATACGGTAATACCTGGATAAAAGGGACAGATAGCACAGTAATACCTGGATAAAAGGGACAGTCACTACAGTAATACTTGGATAAAAGGGACAGTCACCACAGAAATATCTGAATAAATGGGACAATTACCACAGTGATACCTGGATAACAGGGAGAGACGGAACAGTAATACCTGGATAAAAGGGACAGTCACAACAATAATATCTGGATAAAAGGGATAGACAGTACAGTAATATCTGGTTAAAGGGGACAGACAGCACAGTGAAAACTAGTTGAAGGAGACAACCAGAATAGTAATACCTGGATAAATGGGACAGTCACTACAGTAATACTTGGATAAAAGGGACAGAGAGTACAGTGATACCTAGTTAAAGGTGACAGACAGTATATTAATACCTGTTTAAAGTTGTTAGACAGTACAGTAATACAAGGATAATAGGGACATTCACCACACTAATACCTGGAGAAAAGGGAGAGTCACCACAGTAATAGCTGGATAAAGGGACAGCCACCACAGTAATTTCTTGGTAAAAGGGATAGTCATCACAGTAATACCTGGATAAAACGGACAGACAGCACAGTAAATCTGGATAAAAGGGATAGTCACCACAGTAATGCCTCCCGGTTCACCCACGGCTGTTCGAAGGTGAACTGCCTGTCGGATCGTCAGAACAAATGCCTCCCCCCTCTTCCATCTCCCTCCCCTACCCCTTCCACCTCCCCCTTCACTCTTCCCTCACCCTCCCCCTCTCCTTTTCCTTTTCCTCCCCTACATGTAGCCTGCCAGATAGAGTTTTCCCGAAAAAAAAAAAAGAAAAAAAAAAAAATTATATATATATATATATATATATATATATATATATATATATATATATATATATATATATATATATATATATATATATATATATATATGTGTGTTATAATCATTGTGTACACGTATATACAAGTATATGATGGTCTTGATTTAAGACAAAATATTAAATAACTGACTTATGAATCTCCTGGTCGGAGAAATTTACTACACCCCCACTTATACAGGTCAGGCAGACAGAAGCGGGCATTTTCTTTCTTGCTTTCACCCCGACCAGGACCGGATTTATAGGGGGGCATAGGAGGCGATTGCCCGTGGCCCCCCTGTCTGAGGGGTCCCCGACTAAAAAAAAAAAAAAATAGATAGTTGGGAAATTAGTAAGATGTTGAAAAAAAAAAGTATTTTGTGACCAAGGGGACGCCCCCGTAACATACTGAGAAATATTTTATTTATTTATTTTTTTAAATTTCTTTAGAAATTGTAATGATTAATGATGTAAAAGGTGCCATTAATGGCGTTAAGTTAAAGTAACAGACATTTAAACAAACGCCAATGTATGATGAATCATAATCTGCATTATTATCATTTTCATTGTGATCCAAATTTGAAGCTGCAGCCTGTAGTTCAAAATTACTAATATTCAAATTTTGCATACAAAATCGTGGCACACAGTGACTGTTACCCTAACGCAGTGTTGCCAAAGCGCGGAGAAACCGCCAAACATTTTGTAATGCAACGCAAATTTTATGGAAATGAAAATTTTACTCTAAAATGAATTAGAGTAAAACCTAATAGTATTTTGATTATAATTAGGTTTTAGGCAATCCTACATAAGACATAACCATCGACTTCAGTGACAGTAGTGTGTTTGCTGAGGAAATTATCCAATTTGCAGCTTTTGCCAAGCTCAGGTCATGTGTCACTCCATTTCAACAGGCAATTTTGTTACGTGATGAAAGGCTTGCTGATACCTTTGCAAATGTTAATGTAGCCCTTAGAATACTGTATATCTTAGCATGATGGTTACTAATTGTTCAGGAGAAAGGTCATTTAGCAAATTGGCACTAATAAAAAATCACCTTAGGACCTCAGTGACTGATGAAAGGTTAAGTGCTTTATGTTAGTTAGATGTAGAAAGTAGTGTTTAAAAAAAGATACATTTTGATGATTTAGTCAAATAATTTACTGAGGTAAGGTGTAGAAGGAGGGAATTTTTATAGGCACTGCAAAATAATTAACAGTAATTTGAACAAATTGAAGAAATATATGCACCATAATAACCTATATCTTTTCTTAATCACAAGTCCTTATAGTAATTTGCCATATAATATAAACTGAATAATGTGGCCAAAGTTATTCTTAGTCTATGAAATTGTAAGAATTAAAAAAAAAAAACTTTATTCAAAACCTTACATTTCCCATTTCCTCGTTTAAAAAATTAATTAAACTTTCTTCTTTATAGATGATTCAAAATCTTTATGGGGAGCGGGCCTCCCTAAACATATGTGCCCCGGGCCCCCAATTTCTAAATCCGCCCCTGACCCCGACGCTACCTAGGCCCCAAGCCTGAGTGACGCATCGCACTTCTGCTATACTTTCTTTCTGTTTTATTTTTTAATCGTAGCTACTCCGCCTTCCGTCTTTTATTTCGCTTCCACCAAAAAGTTCCTGTAGTTATTTAAGGTTTATCATCTAGCATGCATGGTAAATAAAGATAGGTAATTCCATCTTTGTTTTTATTTTATCTTAATCTGGATATAACATCATACAAGAAATAATATTTTATAAATTCATTCACATATTTAGTTTTAATCTTTTGCTGGCATCTCCCCTATTTGTTTCACCTTCCCTCTTTCACTTTGTTATTTTGATTTGATTGTTAGCATGTTTAATCCTAAAGTTGACTGATATTTAAAAAAAAAAAAAAAAAAAAAAAAAAATATATATATATATATATATATATATATATATATATATATATATATATATATATATATATATATATATGTGCACACACACATATACACACACACACACACACATATATATATATATATATATATATATATATATATATATATATATATATACATTTACATACGTAACATCCGTAACCTTTTATTTTAAAATCTATATATAGCATTTATTTTACCAATCAGTTGTAGCTGCAGCCAGTATAAACAAAGAGAGAGGTACTCCAGCTGATCGAATTGAAAGCTCTTTTTATTTTTCTATCCTTGCCTGACCCTCCACACTTTTTCTTCTTTGTTTCTCATTTTAATTGCATATGCATGCATATATATATATATATATATATATATATATATATATATATATATATATATATATATATATATATATATATATATATATTTATGCATGTAAGAATGTGTGTGTGTATAACACCAAACCATTTCACCAGAGAGATAGCTGTAAAGAAAAATCAGAATAATGGTCCCTCCAACATTCAAACTTTAACTGCTGAATGGTAAGAAAGCCTCGTGTGCAATCAGAATTTCATAACATCAGACATTTTATATACCTGCACAGAAGGCTCTTAGTAATGCATTGAAACCCCTTAAATACGCAAGGAAAAATTAAAGTAAAAGTATAAATTGTAACTGGCTTCTCGCTTGCTTTTGTAACATAATGGCAGAAATTTACATTGAAAATGTGTTAGAAAAATACAAGTTAAACGGCTGAGGGTTCATACTTTAACTCAATTAACCCCCATGATACATATATATATATATATATATATATATATATATATATATATATATATATATATATATATATATATAATATATATATATATATATATATATATGTGTGTGTTATGTACATATATATATATATATATATATATATATATATATATATATATATATATATATATATATATATATATATATATATATATATATATATATACTATTCACCAAAAAAAGGTTGTGACATGCATTTTAGACGAGCAATTTGGAATAGAATGATCTGTTCACAAAATTGGTTGTAGTCTTGTGCTACAGAAAAACTTCCCATGTATAAAGGTATGTTTCATGAATTAGGAAACGAAATTACACTTTAAAACTCGATGCAAAGGACACATTAGTCGCAAACAAACCAATGTACACAAAAATTAGCAGGAAAAAAGTAATGTTCACTTCCTTTCATATTTCGCATATGAACCTTTTTCTCAGACATATCAGCAAGTCAAACACATGTACATAAATTACAATAACCTTTATTTGCATATCTACACAGTCAATAGCGGGTATGACCTCCGCAAGCAGCAATAACGCCCACCAGGCGGTGTGGCACGCTGTCCACCAGGTGTACAAGGTTCTCATCAGGTATCCTGCCCCATTCTTCTCTAAAGGGGGATGGTTGATTATCCCTTTGTCTAATTGCACGGCCCAAACGATCCCATAAATGTTCTATGGGGTTGAGAACTGGGCTCAGTGCAGGCTGCCTCAGGATGTTCACATCCTCTCCTTCAAGTTAAGTAGTAACCACACATGCTCGAAGGGCAGGGGCATTGTCGTCTTGGTACTGGAAATTGTTGGCAAACAAACCACGAGCCCGTGGAAGAAGGTTCTGATCCAGCAACTGTCTGTACACGTCACCTGTCATGTTTCGATCCGGAATGACAAGCTAACTCCTGCCATCTGCACAAATAGCACCCCACACATGGGCAGCGCCACAACCTCCAGCAAGCATATATATATATATATATATATATATATATATATATATATATATATATATATATATATATATATATATATATATATATATATATATATATATATTATTATAAGGTGTTATAATATATATAACCATTCTACAAGTGTTATATATATCTCTGTGAAAATTTTGATGTTTTGCTTGCAGACTCGTCATTTGTTGTAATGATATGATTTTAAAATGTCTTTTCTTACAGATAAATTGTGTATCATGTAATCTTAAAATGTTTTGATGTGTTTTTTCCATTTGTTTGATATATTAAATTGTATAATGGGAGTTATGAACTTGAATTCTTAACAGGCCGTGTTGTGGAGAGAGAGATTGAGATTCTCATCAGGTCACTACATCCTGTTTACCCAAGTGTGTGAAGGGAGTCATGTAGGGAGGAGGGCAAAGAGCCCTCTTGACTTATCATGATGAGCTGTCAACCAATTGGAGAATTGCTTGTTACACATTTGTTCTGCATGTCTAACCCATGTTTATTAGCTGTGGCTATGCCTGTTATCTTTTCATAATCTGAAAAAAGAGAGAATGAGTGAGTAAGGTAGCTGAAGTTGACATGCTGACAGCTGGCCAAGAATTTGGTCCAAGATATCTTTTTCTGCCTAACCCTGAACAGGAAATGTCAGTCATTGATAAGAGCTCTGGCATATTTCCTTCTGGGACTTAGATCCAGTCCTGTATGTATACCACATGTATACCTGTATGTATAATGTATGTATACTTTATGTATCATGCATTCTGGGAGAGCTTGCTGGAGTTAGAAGTGCAGTGCTGTTCCAGAGACAGTCAGTCAGAAAAAGGGGTCCCTGGGATAAGCATCTCTCTCTCTCTCTCTCTCTCTCTCTCTCTCTCTCTCTCTCTCTCAATAATCCCATTCATATATATAAGGGTGTTATGCTGATTGCTTTACTGCTTGTAAAAATGTTGTTAAAACTCACCCAAGAAATGTATTCATTTTGTAAGAGGTGATCTGAAATATTATTTTGTGCAGGCATTGTGTAAAGTGGATAATGGCAATGTGATGTTTACTGGTATTTATTATGTTAAGAATTAAAGTGATGTTCTAAGTGAAAGGGAATTATTATTTTGATAAGAGATGAACATATCTCTTATTGTGAGTTCTAATGTGTCTTGCTGCTAATTATACATCACTATCTGTGCCAGTGTGACTTGGCAGTGTTATCTATGAGAAAGTCTTAGAAAGACGTGAGTTTAACCTTTTTTAAAAGTGAAGGTAATCTTTTGAAAGATTGATATAATCTTTAAACATATTTTTGCCTGAGTAGAATTGCTGTTGGTTATTTCCATTTTTGCACATTTCATTCTTATATGCCTGTGTTATCATATTACTATGATTTTATAATTACTGTGTTTCAAAGTTTTGTGCTGGTGATTACGTAGCATTTTGTTAGTGCATACTTATTATTGAGATTTCAGAAAATATTTATGTGGATTCCAGTCAGTAACATTTTTGGTGAACATTTGTGGATTTTATTTAATCAGGTATATGTTTAAAACTTGTGTGATAGTTAGTGGTTTGAATCTTACTTAACCAAATTGCTTTCTTAATAAATGAAAGTTTTGTGAATTAAACTTGATTAAGAAATACTTAAATCTTACACTGTTGTCAATTAATAGTAAATCTTTTTGAGATTGTGAACTCTGCATATAACTTTTGAACTTAGAAATAAATTTGTTTGTTTAAAGTCTTAAAAGCTCAGGGTTTCATTTTGACCACCAGTAATTAGAGAAATTAATGAATGTGTACAAGGTAAGTGATATACTGTATTTGTTTGTTCGCCTGAGACTTATCTAGGTAAAATAGAACCAGAGAGACAGTTACAATGTTTGTTGAAGCGATACCCACTTTCCACTAATCTGGATATAACTTATTAATTGTTACCTCAGCCATAACTTGATGAAGTTACATTGATTTTCTCAAGTGATAAGTAAGTTTTATGGGACCACTGTACCTTTAGAGATTCAGTCAAACTATCTTTGTTAAGAAGTTTCAAGTTTCTGGTCGATGTGAGGTAACTTTTTGGTATTATTATTTGTGTAATAACCAGGTGCTTGATCACTTCGTGACTATATATGTATATATATACATATATATATGTAAATTATATATACATTTATATATATATGTGTGTGTGTATATATATATACACATACATACATATATATATTTCAAGGATTAATTGAAGCGCGAGGTATGAACCCTCAGCTGTTTAACTTGTATTTTTCTAACACATCTTCAATGTATATTTCTGCCACTATGTTACAAAAGCACGCGAGAAGCCAGTCACAATTTATATTTTACTTTCAATTTTCCTTGTGTATTTAGGGGGTTTCAATTCATTGCTAAGAACCTTCTATGCAGGTATATAGAGTGTCTAATGTTATGAAATCCTAACTGCACACGAGGCTTTCTTACCATTCAGCAGTTAAAGTTGAATGCTGGAGGGACCATTATTCTGATTTTTCTTTACAGCTATCTCTCTGGTGAAATGGTTTGGTGTTATACGCACACACACACACACACGCATACATACTTACATACATAAATATATATATGCAAATACATATGTATGTATATTTGTAAATGTAATAACCACAATGCCCCTTAACCTCTCGATTTCTTCAAGTTTTGATACTCTTGTCACTGCAAAGCCTAAGAGTCAAATGAAGAACCAAAGATATTCTGGTGTCCCTTATTCCCGCTCATGTTTACATCTATCGATCGGATCCAGATACATTTACTAGAGGAGGACGAGACTCACCCTGCTGATGGAGTCTCTAGTCCATCTATAGTAAATGTATCTGGTTTCGACAGATATAATTATGTGCAGTATGTATGCATGGGCGGTAATATACTTGTACCCTTCTTCACGGTCAGGTGTCAGGTGGATAACGTTACCTTGTTCTGATATTCCAGATGTGGGTTCGAATCTCATCCGGCATCAGAATATCTTTGTTTGATTCTTCATTTGGATCTCAGGCTTTGTACTGACGAGAATATCCAAAATGTGAAAAAATCGAGAAGTTAGGAGGGCATTGCAGTCGTTACAGTTACATATGTCTCTGGTAAAAGTGTGTCCAATAGATTCCAATATATGTTAAATATATATATATATATATATATATATATATATATATATATATATATATATATATATATATATATATATATATATATATATAAATAAATATATATATCTATCTATCTATCTATCTATCTATCTATCTATCTATCTATCTATATATATATATATATATATATATATATATATATATATATATATATATATATGACTATTTATCACATCATCGTGATTCATATACAATCAGAGGTGCTACAACTCCTTTAATAGTCAATTAGTCCATCTTGAAATAATATATTTTATATATATGTTCGACAGAAGGGAATTTTTAGTTGATAATAACAACTAAAAATTCCCCTTCACGGTAACATATATGAAAATATATTATTTCAGAGGTAGATCGAATTGGCATTCAGGATATCTTTGTTTGTAGTTCTTCATTATATATATATATACGAGAATATATATATATATATATATATATATATATATATATATATATATATATATATATCTAAAATATCTATATATATATCTATATCTATATATATATATCTATATATATATATATATATATATATATATATATATATATATATATATATATATATATATATATATTTGTATTTCCACAACTTTCAACTTTTATTCCAAAGTCATCTTCAGGGTACTGAGGGTCATACCCACTATTGATTCTGTAAATATGTAAATAAAGGTTATTGTAATTTATGTTCATGTGTTTGGTTTCCTGATATGTCTGAGAAAAAGTACCCTGAAGGTGACTTTGGAATAAAAGTTAAAAGTCATGGTACCACCTCCTTTTATTTTCAAGTGAGGTCTTATTAATATATATATATATATATATATATATATATATATATATATATATATATATATATATATATATATATATATATATATATATATATATATATATATTACATATACATATATACATATATATATATATATATATATATATATATATATATATATATATATATATATATATATATATATATATATATATAGGTTAGGCATCTGGAACGCTTGAGATTTAGAAGAAATAGGATGGAAAACAGCCATCGTAGCATCTTAAGTTTACTGGCCAAATTTTCCGAGACGGTAAGTCTCATCACTGGGCTGTAAAATATACAAAAGTTACAAATTAAAAACAGACTCAGGAAAATGTCACATATTAAAGTTAAAATCACAAAAACGCTACAATAATCTATATTATAACAGTAAAAATAACTGAATTACAAAGCATATAATGTAAGAGAACTCTAAGACTAGTACCTGTCCCTAGGAAGCTGAAAAACTGAGTGACATTCCCCTTCTTGGAAGGCAGGATGTCAACTATGCTATAAAGAAGACAGTGGAAGAGGTCTGACTATTTAAAGAGGGCACAAGCTGCTTAAATAGTCAGACCTCTTCCACCGTCTAGTTCATAGCATAGTTGACGTCCTGCCTTCCAAGAAGGGGAATGTCACTCAGTTTTTCAGCTTCCTAGAGATAGGTGCTAGTCTTAGAGTTCTCTTGACTTTTTATGATTTTTATTTAACTTTTTTTATTACTTTGTTTTAATATGGATTATTTAGCGTTTTTGTTATTTTAACTTTACTATGTGTCATTTTACCGAGTCTGTTTTTAATTTGTGAATTTTGTATATTTTACAGCCCTGATGGTAAGGCTTACCGTCTCGAAAATTTGGCCAATAATCTTAGGACGCTACGATGGCTGTTTTCCATCGTATTTTTTCTGTATATAATTTATATAAATAGATAAATAGATTTTATACGATCACAAGTAACACGTGAAGATTGTATATCCGGAGCCAGTAGGAAATAATGAAAGGCAGCAAGAGGTACCTAGCGCGTTCGTGTATTTTTGATACACCTCATCAGGGTACAATATAAGAATGAAAAACAGCTTCGAAATTTCAAAGGTAAACATAAAAACGGAAAAAAAGGTAAAATATAGAACAGCCAAACAACCTAACCAAGAAGCAAATAGTCCACAGCCAATTAATTGGAAAAATTCAAAGGAAATTTTATTTTGTAGGGATATTATTAAAAGAAACATTATAGAATCTAGCATAATAAAACATAAGTCAAGTAGCCTGTTTAATATTAGCAATGGACAATATAAGCTAGATAACTGGCTTACGAAATGTATTGTTGAAAACTTAGTAACTATGTAATAGACTGCTTAGTAGTTTCATTTCCATTTATAGCATTTATCCTTTAAGTGTAATTCTTGGCTGTGGACCATTTGCTTCTTGGTTAGGCTGTTTGGCTGTTCTATATTTTACCTTTTGTCCGTTTTTATGTTTACCTTTGAAATTTCGAAGCTGTTTTTCATTCTTATATTGTACCCTGATGAGGTGTATCAAAAATACACGAAAGCGCTAGGTACCTCTTGCTGCCTTTCATTATTTCCTACTGGCTCCGGAGATAAATAGATAGATAGATAGATTATGTATGTGAGAGTGTGCTTGAATGTGTGTGTGTACAGATTTATGAATGGGGATTTTGCCCTGATTTTTCAAAGCAAGTGTTCAAAACGAAATCTATTATGCAGGCGTAAAAATTAATTACCATCATATTACCTCTATTTGTCCACAGGTGGAACGACTATCCTTTATCTAAAATTCAACTGATTATTGCATTACGTGAAGTACTTTCATTATGATAGTATACCAGTCTGAATAAGATGATAAGATGACAATACCTGAAATGATTTGCGTAATCTGCGGTTGTTTAAAATGAAGCCTATGTAAAAATATTGTATTGATGTTAGTGTTTTTTACTGTAATAATAATAATAATAATAATAATAATAATAATAATAATAATAATAATAATAATAATTATTATTATTATTATTATTATTATTATTATTATTATTATTATTATTATTATTATTAGCGTATAGGTGGTACATCAAGTTTGCGAACAACATGTAAAGATCTTCTGTTGTAGTTTTATTTCCTCTGACATCGCAACTCGTGCTGTGGCAGCCACCTACCGAGCGTTGCAAAAAGCGAGTGAACTGAGATACATGTTGCACAGCTGTATATAGCAGGTGGGTAGTTTACAGTTGGCGGGTCGGCTATCGGACTAAATCACCTGCTTGTTATTCATAACTGTGTAGCATGTACAATACCTTAATTCGCTCACTTTTTGTACTTCTTAGTAGATGGCCGCCAGAGCTTGAGCTGAAACGTCAGAGGAAATAAAACTCCTTCAGAAAATCTTTACATGACCTTTACAAACTTTATCTACTAGCTGTATACGCTGATGGGAAGAAGGTTATAAGTCGCATAGAGAAAACTATACAAATCAAATGCCGTAGAAACGGGTAATATTTTCGATGGTAATGCCCTCAGAGACCTCCTTCCCAATTATTATTATTATATTTAGCTTGATGAATATGAGCATAAGATTTTATTAGTTCAATTTTGACAGTTTGTGTATCATATGATTAATGGCTAGCATCGAATATAGTCAGACACTCACATATACAGGATAGCATTTGTCTGCTACTGTGAACACTTGTGACAACAAGGTAACATAACTTTCGACAATGACTCTTCCACAGTCAGTCATTGCGTTGGCGGTGGCAGTTCTTGTATACATTCTCTCAAGTGTATCAGAGAGAAATTTTAACTGCAGAAACAAAATAATATTTTCGTCCTAACTGAAGGAAGCAAAATTTAGTCTCTCCTAAACACCTTCCTAAATATGTAGAGACGACATCAGTTCGATTCATAATAACAGACAAAGACGAAACTTCCAGAAGCAGCTCAACTGAGGATCACATGAAGAGCAGTCTTAATCCGGAAAGGTGTGCTGAGACCGGCTTATTCATTGCATATCTTCAAGTGAGTTTGATTATTTCAAGTCAGTGAGGCCAGTCAAGGGTAAAGATCGAAAATGGAATAATACGACGGTGAGATGTGTTGTCTTTTCATTAATAATTAGTAGAAACAATACAAATTATCTGGTCAAACGTTTGTTCAGAATTACTAGTTCGATGTGTATTAGCTACTGATTCTGTGGAGGCGGTGAAGTACCGGGTCTTCGGAGCAAGTTTTAGTTTACAAGTTAACTAAGGCTATGTTAAAGGTATCTTGGAGTTAGCTTAATTAATAAAGACTGATAAATCTCACAGAAGAATGTCACTGTCATTGTAACTCAATGTACAGTATCACTGTACACGAGAGGGGAAAAAAATGGTGGGGAGGTGGGCGGCCATTCTGTACTAATATTCATTGTGTGAGGTGGATGTTTGCTTCTGAGACCTTTTAAGTAAGAGAAGAAAGAACGATTTAGTTTATATGGACACGAGTGGTATAAACACTTTTGGAGACACTGAAATACGATGGATATGAAAATTATTAGGTAATTTCCGTAATTTTGATACAAACATATCAACAATAAGGAGATGAGCGAAAGGAACCATCCCCCACCATAAATTGTAAATTTGTGATATGTGGGACTTCAATAGTGCAAGTAAAATATAGGAGTAAGCTTGAAAAAGTTTTGATGTAGGGGCTATTTGCACGTATTATTCTCGAAATGTTCAACCTTACGGCGTTCACTAAATACAAGGGATGCGAATAGCTAATCCTTAGAGCTTTTGTGAAGATGAAAACGTCACTGCATTCTCCAAGTGTTGCTGCAAAGACTTTGAATTTAGGGCTGCTTTCAACAGACACACTTTCCTTGCTGACGTAAGTAAAGAACTGTTTACTTGATAGCACTGTTGTAGGTCGAACCGAGGGAGAAGAGCAGGGGACCGACAACGGTATCCCAAAATACTAGCTGAAGCCCGGAGGCGTAACACATAGAGTCATCTCCCTTTCATTGATCCTAGCTGAGCCTGGTGCCCGTTGACACTGTGACTAAAAACTGCAAAAACAGGAACAGTGACGAAGAAAATGTCCACATAAATAAAACAAAAGTGAAAACGAAAGAGCGTTATATCTCTGGTGGCATTCCATCCCTTTACAAACTATAATGTAAGCAGGAGAACTATTTACACAAGAGTTTCTAACAACAGGCAATTAAGACAACCCTTTTGCTTTCAGCTACATTGTGCTGTAGGATCTACTGTGTAAGGACTGTGATATGTCTTACGTAAGTTTCACTGGAAAAGCCTTTCCCAGAGGGAAATCGGACAGCGACTATCAATAAAATACTTGCATCAAAGTTCTCTCATTTCTATAATGTAACACCAACTACAGTATAAACTGGGATGTATCGCATATTGTTTACAGAGGGGTGTTTCGTTTCAAAGGTGGCTTAAATTAGTCAGACAAACATAATGAATTTTTCACAAGGGTCGTGGAAACCATATAGGATCGACATTATATTCTTGGATCCAAATGTGAAAAAGATAACTACTTATTTATTACCTTTTTGGTATAGCCAGAACCTAGCAACCATGGTGAATTCCTCAACTGTCTTTTGTTTAGAAACTACTTACATACATGATTTTCCTTTGTAATATTAAAACTATTATTATTCATAAAATGCTGGGAATACCACCTGAAATGTAATATTTTTTCATTCTTCCTTTTGTTTAATTTCTATGTGCATATCCTTTGTCATATATATAAATATTATATATATGTATATAGATAAATCTGTGACTCACATCAGGATCGAACTCAGGTCTTTCAATTGAAAGGCAAGGGCGCTCCTCACTAGGCCATACAAGTCTAAAAGTAGCTGGAACCGGAGAGCAACAGCTCCCAAAGAATTAGCTGGACAAACTAACTGCTTGCATACCAGCGAGTTTTCCCCAACTTCCCGACTCAACAATGACCAATAGACAGCATTTCATCCGAATTATCTCTTGCCTTTCAATTGAAAGACCCAGGTTCGATCCTGATGTGAGTCAGAAATTTGTTTCTGTTCCACACGTGATTGTGTGTTGATTATTTCTATCTTATTCACTCAGAAGGGATAATTGGAATGGAATGCTGTCTAATGGGTCATTTGAGTCGGGAAGTTGGGGAAAATTTCTCTCGTTTCTGCATTTCTTACCCATGCCCAGGTAACTTTAATTAAAGTTGCTCTCAGAGTTCCAAATTTTTAGACTTGTATGTATAGTGGATAGCGCCCTTGCCTTCCACCTGAAAGACCTGGGTTCGATCTCGACGTGAGTCAGAAATTTATTTCTGTTCCACACGTGATTGTGTGTTGATTATTTCTATATATATATATATATATATATATATATATATATATATATATATATATATATATATATATATATATATATATATATATATATATATACATGTATGTGTATATATAATATATATATATATATATATACGTTTTATATATATATATATATATATATATATATATATATATATATATATATATATATATATATATATATATATATGGCCACGAGGAAACAAGAAACAACGGAATGCAAGATCTTTCGCTTTTACTCTAAGGCGTCAGAAAATTCTAAAACATGACGGGCAAGATAAAATAATTGCTTCATGAAACATTTTGCGCTCCTTCGTTTCTTTTTCATCATGGTTATATATCAATATTTTTGTCAGCCTGTATCCTGTTCTTCTGTACTTATTCCAGTGATATACATACATGTATACACAAACCAGATTACACACACATATTACATATATATATATATATATATATATATATATATATATATATATATATATATATATATATATATATATGTACAGTATATGTGAGTGTGTATGTATTTGTATAATATCGAAAACATACTTTTCAAGAGGACCGTTTTGTGGAGATTAAAACTGTTCCAACGGTAATTAATTTGAGATATATGATTTTTTCTATAGGACTTTATTCTATCATTATGTAGATAATTAAATACAAAAGCAGCACTACTTATTACTTTATACAAACCAGTGCTGTCTCAGTGTACAAATAATAAATAAGTCGCCCCTAATTTTTGAAGGTCAAGTTTTCTGCCGAGTTTTTCTATGGAGAAAGTTTACAGAATGTAGAAAACACACACACACACACACACACACACACACACACACATATATATATATATATATATATATATATATATATATATATATATATATATATATATATATATAAACATTATGCTACAAATGTCGCTGATAGCCTAATGGTTAGCGTCATTGAAAAGTCGTCGTTCCTCAACCATTCGGTGGTTCGAGTCCACTTGGTGACGAATCGCTCAGCACTTATAAATTCCCCTTCCGTATTTAATCCTAGGTTGAGTGAACTTGTATTATAGGACAATTGTAGCGTAAGGTTTTGTGGATATAAAAATGTCGCGGTGCATGTGACGAGGATACACACACACACACATATATATATATATATATATATATATATATATATATATATATATATATATATATATATATATATGCATGTATGTATGTACAAGAAAAACTTAGCCTGATTAACCTTAAACAAAACTCACTGGAAATCTAGAGAGAGAGAGAGAGAGAGAGAGAGAGAGAGAGAGAGAGAGAGAGAGAGAGAGATGTATAAATTTGACTCACCAGAGAGCCATTTCTTTCCGAATGAATAACAAACATAACATCTGCACGCAGATGGCACCTTTTGAAAATTGTTACTCGTAAACACCTGTCGCTGGTACTCTATGTTGTATTATATTAATAGGAAAGATGAAGTACGGGAAAAAATAAGCAGTAAAATTACAACAAATAATTATTAAAAGACGACGACGATGGTGATTACAGCTGTCTCAGTGTTGGGGCCTCGATCAGTGGAACAGAATAGAGTAAAGAAAGGGGCAGATGGTTTCGAGTGGAAATATGTTAGGGTACTCAAACAAAAGTTCTTAACACTAATTTACTCTTAAAACTAACTTACAACTAATAAAGTTTGTTGTCCTTTACCTCTAGGAGGTCAAAAGTAAACAACAACAAATCAACAATTCATAACAATATGAACAAACACATATAGAACTTCAGTTTACTTAAAAAAGAATATTATATATGAGAAGTTCCAAAAACTTAATAATTAACTTCACTCATCAATCCCACTCATACACACAACACCACCACTAATCCTAGAAAAAACCAAAACACACACACACATATTTATATACACATATATATATATATATATATATATATATATATATATATATATATATATATATATATATATATATATATGTGTGTGTAAAATGATATATGTTGTGTGTGTGTATACAGAAGGAATTTAGGGAAACAGACCCGACAAACATCTCAGGTTGAAGAGGTAAAGGCATGTAATGTCCTATGAGATCAAGTTTATTCTGCCAACGTTTCACATCACATGATGCATCTTCAAGGCTGGAAAATTACAGACAATAAATACTTCAAATGTCACTAATACAATGGGAAAAACTTCTTTAAAAATTTAAAACATTTACAAATACAAAAAATTAAAACGAGAACTTGAAAGGAACACCTACCAAGGCAAGAGCTAAAAAGTGACTAAAAAGACAGGGTCATGGAAATAAACAAACGAAAGAAACCTATAACGAACGTGGAGAGTAAACAAACAGGCAGTTATGCTATAAACAGTTGTGTGGACGACGATTGGGTGTTTAGTGTTGGTAAATTAGTTTTTATAAAAAGCGACTCCAACACCATCAACTCGTCGTCCTTACGGGCAGATCCAATAATTTTAAAATCATTTATGTCCAAGCGGGTACCACAAATCTTGGAATGGTTCCGAACATTGGATATTTCGGGATTGGACAATGTGCAACCCGTCCTGAATACCACTGACACCTTGGTGGAGCAGAAACGGACCTTGAAGCCTCCTAGTACATCCAACGTAGGTTCCCAGACTACATCTGGGACAGGTATATTTATAGATAACGTTGCATATCAAGGAAGGTCTCAGTCTGTCCTTCACTCTGAAAAAAGAACGGATATTAAGAGGATTTCGTGGAATCAGCTTCAGATTTACAGCTGGTAATTCATGATGAATTAAATCCATACATTTCTTTTTAAAACTTTTGTCATGAAGGAAAGGGAACTTAGCATAAATACATAATTTGGGAACGGTATATGTGGGAATAGGTTGTTTAATTTTTGCGGTTAAGAGCTTATTAAGTACTCGATGGAAATAGTGGGATGAAAAACAATTGTTGCGAAAAAAATTAGCCAAGAACTCTACTGCTTTATGAAAGGCTGTCCAGCTGGAAGTCAGAGACGATATTCTTAAGCAGGACTCTGGCTTTTTTATGGTCAGTTTCGACACTGAGTCCCTGTTTTCCAATATTCCTGTTGAGGTGACGATCGAGATCATATTGACCAAACTTTTCCATTTCCCGATTCTCTTTTAACGGTTTTAATAGAACCTTATTTAAACAACTTTTAGAATTGGCCGTGCGGGACACGGTCTTTATTTTTAATGATTCTTGTTTCAGACAGGTGGAGGGGATGGCAATGGGAAGCCCTTTAGGTCCTACCTTCGCCAATATTTTTATGAACTCCCTGGAGGAGACAGTATTTGACAATTGTCCCCTTAGTTTCCACCCTTTATTTTATAAAAGATATGTGGACGACACCTTTCCCTGTTTAAACGCGATTTTAATGCAGATTCATTTTTAGAATTCATTATTGCCCAACATCCCAATATTAGGTTTACAGTTGAGAAAGAAACTCGTAACTCTTTATCATTTCTTGACTTACGCATCACCAGGGAAAATAATGGGGTTTCAAACCAGCATTCAAAGGAAAAATACTTTTACAGGTTTGGGCACCAATTTTTATAGCTCATTTAATTTCAATTTTAAGTTGAATTCTCTCTCTACACTCCTCCACAGGGCGTATTCTCTGACTTCCAGCTGGACAGCCTTTCATAAAGAAGTAGAGTTCTTGTTTTACTTTTTTGTATTTGTAAATGTTTTAAATTTTTAAATTTTTAAAAAGTTTTTCCCATTGTATAAGTTGACATTTTAAGTATTTATTGTCTGTAATTTTCCAGCCTTGAAGATGCATCATGTGATGTGAAACGTTGGCAGAATAAACTTGATCTTGTAAGAGACATGCTTAACTTTGTGAAATTTACCTCTTTAACCTGAGAGGCCATATATATATATATATATATATATATATATATATATATATATATATATATATATATATATAGTAATAATACTCGATATTATCTTCGTCTTTCTAAATCTTAGGACAGCAAACAAAATCAATTTATACAAATCAATATGTGAGTATTAATATAACACTATTGTACCAATACACAAAAAAACACTCCCCAGTCCTCCTCTACTTCAGAATTTCTTCCTTATACCAATTAACATATACTTATTTATTTACCAAAGCAACAGAATACCATTTTTAATCACAAATTCCACAGTTATATCGGTTTATATAATCAAGGCACTGTGCATCGAAAACACATACTGTTTTCTCCAGTGCACAAATACAGCAGCACCAATATTAGAATATTAGTCCATTCACACTTTGCCCTTTATCTGAGGAACTCTTAGTTCAAATGTAAAAACATCCATATTGCCGCCCTTGCACTGCACATAAAAAAAAAAAAACACCCTGTTGCCTCCCTGATTCTATGGCCCCACGCACCAGTTTTAAGTGTCTTTGCATTTATAGTATTCTAATGTTCACCCTGGCATACATAAAAAAATTACACAAGGTCTCATAAAAAACTGCCACAAAGGCTGTCCAAAAAGGGGAGTAGTTGTTTCTTTTTTTCCTTTATACTATCTCACTCCTGCAATCAAAATAAAAATATTTTTTGTATACATTCAACTAAAAAAAAAAAAATCAATAACAAAAACATAGACACAAAAGCAAAACAAAACATCACCTTACTATATTTTATTTCTTAAAATACAAAAATAGTTTCCTTTCTTAAACCAAACCCATTCGATAACAAGAAAAAAAACTAGCACATCAACTGAAGACTCGGCACTACTAGTCTTTCTTTTACTTTTTACTGAAAGGTACGAGCATTCATTTTTACGCTTATCCCGGAGCACTCAAATGTAACTAGTAACAGTAATAATAAGACTTCACTGTTTTAAATACTGATTTTTGACGTAAGAGACTAGTAAATCTGTATGAATATTCGTATTTTAATTTACTTATCTGCATCATTGTTTAGCATACTGACTTTTCGGGCCTCATCATGAACCAGAGCTGCTCACACCAGGATCTTGAGGTCTGTTGCAAGTTTCTGAGCACCGATTTTCGACAAGAGTTTCCTGTCCCCATGGCCAGTCCCCACAAATGGTCACGAGAGCTTTCCTGTTGAAGCGTTTGGCTTTCATTCGTAGTCAGTTCCAGTTACTGACCAGACCTGATAATGCTAAACGAGAGACTGATTTCGTTTCTGTAGAAATCCTGACGAATTTGGCGTCTTCGTCATTCCCTTTGGCTCTACTTGGGACCTTCTTTCAAGCCCTCATTACACGCAGTCATTTGCTTCGCGAATCTTTTGATGAGGGAGTGGCTAGTAGTTCAGTAGTAATTTGGTGGATTAATAACTAATTAAATGTAGATTTTTTCATGATTTCCTTGACGTCAAAATCGACTCTACTCTCTTCTCGAAACTGTTTCTGTGTATAATTACTTTTGTCCATTTGTTTTTTGTTACTTATTCATTATCATCTGCACATCAATTTACTTCGATGCCCTTGTTCGTCGAATCAGAGCTGGATAGTGACCTTTTGGGCTTGTTCACTACGAATATGTGCACATGTGCATGTGTAGTAGTAATCATAGTAATAATACATTTCAAGTTGGCCAGGAGCAATAAAATAAAGACTTAACCTTAGCTTTTTTTTTGTTGAAGAAAGCTGACGAGAAAATCATTTATCCATTTATTTGTTTTGTTGCAAATTATTGCTAGATTTATTAACGACCCCACATCTGTTCCCATTACAGACCTTCAGAGTATACATAAACAACAGCAGTTCTAATGCTTGGTACACAGACTTCAACTTCATCATTTACCACCCAAACACACAAATCTATCCGGTCTCTCTTTCGGAAGCATTTATCATAATCTGAGAAGTTGTGGTTCTGACATGGCTGCAAAATGACGAATTAGCTGTTGAGAGTCCGGAAAACAAACTGAAAGTGGAGCAAGGCAGTAAGAAGCGAAATTATTCATGTTGTGCAAATTCATCTAGTTTCGTCAAAGGCAACTAGCTAGCTTCAAGAGATGGGACGTAACCTATCTGAACTGACAGTATAACGAACCCCTGAGTAGTTGACCAGTGTACTTAGAACAACTGACTTAACACCTCAGTTTAAGCAATAACGTTTTCCTTTATCACATTGCTATCTATCTGCCTTGCTGTCTATCTGCTTATCTATCTATCTATAGTTGTATGATATTTGTGATTTTTTTTTATTTCACCATTTCTTTCTTTACTGAGGCATGTTATTAACCTAGAGACATGACCTTTCACCTGTGTAACCCTGATATTCACATTAATTAATTTACGGGATAAATTTTTGTACAAATCAAGAGAAATACAATTGGGAATGTTACTGTATACGTAAATGTGATTTCTTCGCATTACGCAAATAAGTGTTATGATTTTTTCATTCAACAGAATCCTCAGGAGAGCTTCAAGTGAAGGTCATTTTGGTGTCATCGTTCTACTACAAAAAGTCAAGAGAATCTCCCGAAAATGTTCGTGTTATTTGGTGAGTGTATTGTTACATTTTGACCACTTCGTTATTCATGAAGTCTCTTTTGTCTGGCAAGCTTTTTACGGCTAAGTTAGGTTTCCTATTTTGTTCTTTTTATCAACTTCGGACACATTGTATTGTAAATCTGCTTTTTATGAATTTTTAATATTCGGCAACGTAGAACTTTTAATATATATATATATATATATATATATATATATATATATATATATATATATATATATATATATATATATATATATATATATATATATATGATTATTATCATTTGTACGTGATTCATTTATCACACATTACCACAGGTGAAAAATAAGAAACGGGTGTAGGTCCTGACCGGTTTCGACTTTATTTCCAAGCCATTGACGAAGGACTGATACAGAGTGTGAGAAGTCACAAATATATATACTACAAGAACAGTACTGACGAACATACAAAACCGTTAGAGGCTCCATATCCCCACTCAGGCCGGTGTCGAGGTAGGAGTGGCCTTTAAAACTCATTTGGCTAAAAATCACAATAGACTCTCAGGGGACATTGCTGATAAACAGACCATACCCCACCTCAGATCCACACCTGACAGGTGTCATGGAGGCGGAGTTTGGAAACTCATTAACATTACTACCCTCGTACTGTGTTTACAAATATGATAATCCTATTTTCATACATCTCTACTGCCTACCTTAAAGTTTAAACAATTTACAAATTTCTTTTGATATTAAAGGATCAAGTTTATACATTCCTTGACTGATATTCATATTATGGTTGTAACTTTCTTTTATGAAGCTAGATTCAATGATGTTCCTTTCAGTGCATTATTAGAATATACAATCCTTTTTGCCCCTTCCCAGTTGATAGCATGATTGTTCTCACTAACATGTACAAATATACCACTGTTCCCTTGTGCATATCTCACACATTTCTTATGTTGTTCAATTCTTTTTCCAGTGCTTTCCCGGTTTGGCCAATATAAAAGTTGTCACAAGACTTACACGGAATTTTATATACACACCCTTTAATATTGTCTGGGAGTTCTTGATAAGTACATTTTTCATTGTTGTATTGTTCTTAAATGCGACATTAACACCAAAATTCTTAAGAAGATGAGGATATCTTTCATACTATTATTATAAGGCAGAACAAGCAAATTTTTTGTGTTGTAAGGTTCTTTCTGGTTTTGATACATAGTCTTTTTGCCGCTTCAAATGCACTGTTTAATACACTATCAGGATATTTCAATTTTTGCCTGCATTCCTAATCTTATCTATTTCATCATCAATATATTCAGGGCTACATACCCGTAATGCTCTTAAAAACATAGATGAAAACACTGACTTTTTAACCTTATTGCTTTGTCCAGAATAGAAATGCACATAGGAAGAAATATTAGTGGGTTTTCTATACACACTATATTTAAACTCACTACTATTTCTTCGTATGAGGACATCCAGAAACGGTAAGCACCCATCATTTTCCATTTCCATCGTGAATTTAATTGATGGTACTAATTGATTTAACTTAGCAAAAAGTTTTTTACATCTTGGTCCCTGGCCATACACAAATTATGTCGTCAACATACCTAAACCATGTTACATTACGTGGGATTATGTTGTTTAATATCTTCTTTTCAAAAATTCCATATATAAGTTACTTAACACTGGGGATAGAGGGTTTCCCATTGCCATACCAAAATTTTGTGAGTAAAATTTACCATTAAATTCAAATTTACAATCTTTTACACATAATTTAATCAGTTCAATTAAAGTACTTTTTAGAAAATGGGATATCCAGCTGTGTGTTCTCTAACAATTCAGATAAAAACTTCATCAGATCATCTATTGGCACCTTTGTGAATAGTGATACAACATCAAAACTTACAAGCCTGGATTCACTATTAATCTCTACACTATTTAGTTTATTTATCAGGTCCACATTATTCTTGATATTTGCATTTGAGATGGTACCTACTAATGGGTTGAGAATATCTACTAAGTACTTCGCTAGCTTGTATGATGCGGAACCAACTGAACTGATAATTGGCCTGGCAGGAAAGTTTGCTTTGTGAGTTTTTATTGTACCATACATGTATGGTAGCGATGGAGAGGTCACACACAACTTCTTTATAAGGCTTTCGTTACCTTTTAACAGGTTTTTCACTTTCTTATTGAAACCACTATTCACATTGTCTATCGGGTTCTTATTTAATTCTTTATATGTGTTATCATCACCTAAAAGATTTTGCATTTTTTCTATATATTCACTTTTATTTAAAATTACAAAGGGCGCCTGATTTATCTGCTTTTGTCATGTGTATATTTTTATCTTTTTCAGTTCATTAATAGCAACCATAAATCTTTTGGGACGTTTGTGGTGTCTGATTTTTCATACTTCCATAAATCACTCCCCTTAATCATGTTCACTTCTTCATTCGTTAAATCACTATATTTTTCCAAATTACACAGTCCTTTAGTTATTTCCACACTGTTCCTTCCGCCAGAGATAAAGCAAAGTTTAAACCGTAGCCTAAGGCACTAGTTACATTTCTATCCAGCTGTTTGTTTGATAAGTTGACGACACATTCATGATTGGCGTTGTTGGTCCAAGGGCTTCTTTCAATCAACAGTTTCATTTTATTATCGTGTTTCGTTTCAGTTTCCGATACACTTGATTCCTCATCTTCACATGACAATATTCACGTGGGAATCTCTCCAATCTGTGGTATTGAAGCTTCAAAATGTCGTCTTTTTCCTCGTGAGATCTTCAAAATTCTTTTTGGTTTCAATGTTTTGATGTTGATATGTTTTTCCAATATGGCACGTTGTATTTCACCGAAGGGTTGGTCTTCTAATTTCAGCAAGGGTGGTTATGAACGATCTTGGTATCACTTGTTCATCCCGACATTCACGTAAAAACCGCAGGTGTTCCTTGTTGGTATGAGCTTGAGTGAGGGCGTCGGCAAATTCTCTGACGGCATATTCCAAGATGGGGAAAAGAACACAGAAAGATCGGAAGGAGCGCGTGGTATCCATTGATGATTATTATCACTTTTGTACGTGATTCATTTATCACGCACATTACCACAGGT
This sequence comes from Macrobrachium rosenbergii, assembly GCF_040412425.1. Lineage (NCBI taxonomy): Eukaryota > Metazoa > Arthropoda > Malacostraca > Decapoda > Palaemonidae > Macrobrachium > Macrobrachium rosenbergii. The sequence continues at coordinate 6,902,921 of NC_089754.1, read as the reverse complement.
GAAAAATAAGAAACGGTTTTACGTGAATGTCGGGATGAACAAGTGATACCAAGATCGTTCATAACCAATTCCTTGCTGAAATTAGAAGACCAACCTTCGGTGAAATACAACGTGCCATATTGAAAAACATATCAGCATCAAAACATTGGAAACCAAAAAGAATTTTGAAGATCTCACGAGGAAAAGACGACATTTTGAAGCTTCAATACCACCAGATTGGAGAGATTCCCTACGTGAATATTGTCATGTGAAGATGAGGAATCAAGTGTATCGGAAACTGAAACGGAAACACGATAATAAAATGAAACTATTGATTGAAAGAAGCCCTTGGACCAACAACGCCAATCATGAATGTGTCGTCAACTTATCAAACAAACAGCTGGATAGAAATGTAACTAGTGCCTTAGGCTACGGTTTAAACTTTGCTTTATCTCCTGGCGGAAGGAACAGTGTGGAAATAACTAAAGGACTGTGTAATTTGGAAAAAATATAGTGATTTAACGAATGAAGAAGTGAACATGGTTAAGGAGTGATTTATGGAAGTATGAAAAAATCAGACACCACAAACGTCCCCAAAAGATTTATGGTTGCTATTAATGAACTGAAAAAGATAAAATATACACATGACAAAAGCAGATAAATCAGGCGCCCTTGTAATTTTAAATAAAAGTGAATATATAGAAAAATGCAAAATCTTTTAGGTGATGATAACACATATAAAGAATTAAATAAGAACCCTGATAGACAATGTGAATAGTGGTTTCAATAAGAAAGTGAAAAACCTGTTAAAAGGTAACGAAAGCCTTATAAAGAAGTTGTGTGTGACCTCTCCATCGCTACCATACATGTATGGTACAATAAAAACTCACAAAGCAAACTTTCCTGCCAGGCCAATTATCAGTTCAGTTGGTTCCGCATCATACAAGCTAGCGAAGTACTTAGATATTCTCAACCCATTAGTAGGTACCATCTCAAATGCAAATATCAAGAATAATGTGGACCTGATAAATAAACTAAATAGTGTAGAGATTAATAGTGAATCCAGGCTCGTAAGTTTTGATGTTGTATCACTATTCACAAAGGTGCCAATAGATGATCTGATGAAGTTTTTATCTGAATTGTTAGAGAACACACAGCTGGATATCCCATTTTCTAAAAGTACTTTAATTGAACTGATTAAATTATGTGTAAAAGATTGTAAATTTGAATTTAATGGTAAATTTTACTCACAAAATTTTGGTATGGCAATGGGAAACCCTCTATCCCCAGTGTTAAGTAACTTATATATGGAATTTTTTGAAAAGAAGATATTAAAACAACATAATCCCACGTAATGTAACATGGTTTAGGTATGTTGACGACATAATTTGTGTATGGCCAGGGAACCAAGATGTAAAAACTTTTTGCTAAGTTAAATCAATTAGTACCATCAATTAAATTCACGATGGAAATGGAAAATGATGGGTGCTTACCGTTTCTGGATGTCCTCATACGAAGAAATAGTAGTGAGTTTAAATATAGTGTGTATAGAAAACCCACTAATATTTCTTCCTATGTGCATTTCTATTCTGGACAAAGCAATAAGGTTAAAAAGTCAGTGTTTTCATCTATGTTTTTAAGAGCATTACGGGTATGTAGCCCTGAATATATTGATGATGAAATAGATAAGATTAGGAATGCAGGCAAAAATTGAAATATCCTGATAGTGTATTAAACAGTGCATTTGAAGCGGCAAAAAAAGACTATGTATCAAAACCAGAAAGAACCTTACAACACAAAAAAATTTGCTTGTTCTGCCTTACAATAATAGTATGAAAGATATCCTCATCTTCTTAAGAATTTTGTGTTAATGTCGCATTTAAGAACAATACAACAATGAAAAATGTACTTATCAAGAACTCCCCAGACAATATTAAAGGGTGTATATAAAATTCCGTGTAAGTCTTGTGACAACTTTTATATTGGCCAAACTGGGAAAGCACTGAAAAAGAATTGAACAACATAAGAAATGTGTGAGATATGCACAAGGAACAGTGGTATATTTGTACATGTTAGTGAGAACAATCATGCTATCAACTGGGAAGGGGCAAAAGGATTGTATATTCTAATAATGCACTGGAAAGGAACATCATTGAATCTAGCTTCATAAAAGAAAGTTACAACCATAATATGAATATCAGTCAAGGAATGTATAAACTTGATCCTTTAATATCAAAAGAAATTTGTAAATTGTTTAAACTTTAAGGTAGGCAGTAGAGATGTATGAAAATAGGATTATCATATTTGTAAACACAGTACGAGGGTAGTAATGTTAATGAGTTTCCAAACTCCGCCTCCATGACACCTGTCAGGTGTGGATCTGAGGTGGGGTATGGTCTGTTTATCAGCAATGTCCCCTGAGAGTCTATTGTGATTTTTAGCCAAATGAGTTTTAAAGGCCACTCCTACCTCGACACCGGCCTGAGTTGGGGATATGGAGCCTCTAACGGTTTTGTATGTTCGTCAGTACTGTTCTTGTAGTATATATATTTGTGACTTCTCACACTCTGTATCAGTCCTTCGTCAATGGCTTGGAAATAAAGTCGAAACCGGTCGGGACCCCACCCTGTTTCTTATTTTTCACCTGTTGGTAAATGTGATATATATATATATATATATATACACACACACACATATATATATATATATATATATATATATATATATATATACCTGTACACACATATATATACTGTATATATATACACATACATATATATGTATGTATGTATTTATATTTGTGTGTATATATACATGTATTTTATATATATATATATATATATTATATATTTATATATATATATATATATATATATATATATATATATATAAATATATATATATATTATATATATATATATATATAAATATATTTTATATATCTATATATTATATATATATATATATATGTATATATACACATATATACACACACACACACACATATATATATATATATATATATATATATATACATATATATATATATATATATATATATATATATATATATATATATATATATATATATATATATATATATATATAGTGAAAGAAGACAGATGTTTTGGAAATCTCAGTCTCAGCAGGAAAAGAAGAGCGCAAGTTAAGAACCACCACATTTTATTTTATGACGCGTTTCGTTATTTCTTCATAACAACATTTTCAAGCCTAAAAGAGACATTACAGCATTTTAATAGTTAAAAGATTATACAGTCATTATTGGCTGATAAAGCTGAGCAAAGGTGACAACATTAGAGATAACTGATAAAATCGTTAAAATGACTTACAATAGTAAATAAACTACTTAGTGGGTAAAACAGAAATTGAACAGTTTACATTATAAATGAATTATCAAATAATTTATATTAAAAGCGAGGGATAAGATGAATTGTCAGGGTTAAGATCTGGTTTTCTAAAAAATATTTCGATCGACTCAGAGATTCTCAATAATGATTCTTCATTAAAAGTACCAAGAATACTAAAATTTTCTAATCTTCTACCTATATTACATTCCTCTATGTTGCAAAATCAGTGATCTGGTTGGCTTGGCCAGCAAGCAGCCAGTACGAGGAGAAATGCCATAATGTTCGGAAGCTCTTGCCCAGACTGATCTCGTTGACTGGCCAAAATAGGTGATGCCAGACAAAAGGTCTGAAGGAAGTATATCCTTATGGTTTAACAACGCTTGAATAGTACGGTTGTTGGTAAATTTTAACTTGGGGCTAATGTGGGGAAAGCTATACTTAAACACATTTTTTAGTTCTCTTGTAACACATTTAGAACATTAATCACTTATATATGGCAATTTAAAATACATAGTCAGTTTATCAACCCTTGGTATATTTATTTTGCTACTTATACTAAGAGATTTATTTAGGAACTTTCTTATTTCTTTATATTTTTACGTATTTCCCTGGGTTTATGGTATTTTACAGGCCGGCAACGGAAACTTTATTTAATTGGCCTTGGAGTTCTGACTTGCGTAAAGGGAAATCGTAAAAAAAATAGGAAAAAGGGGAGAATTTAGGAGCTGAAGGCTCTACTTCATAAGGAAATATTACGTAAACACTTGGGATAAATTAAAGAATTATATTTACAAAAGAAAGCATTTGAAGGGAAACTGGATAAGTAAATTGATAAAGGGCTTGCAACGCCTGAAGATCCTTCTACTGGAGTCTTGATTAATGGCAAGGCAAAGGGCAAGATGAGTCCACTGCGAATAGGTCCCTCTGCAAGAGAGATTTACACATTACACACGAGTAAAGGAACAATATAACACCGAATATGACTCGAGTTTGCACTGAGGGTGCCAAAGACTCGAGGAATGAATGACCACTTTACACTCGAACACAGGACATTGGAAATGGCACTGGATAAACTGGCACAAGGACAGAAGTGAAATGCTGGTACTCCAAGCTTTCTAAAGGGCAAATTGTCGTGACCGAAAGTCTTCACTCGCACTTTACCTTAGGGGAAGTGGGTCTCTGACGAAATAAGGACGAGGGACGATCACATGTATGGCGGTGCCTTCGAGGATGACTGGAGTCTGGAGTCAGACGGGGGAGAAATGTTCTCTCAGCAAAGTTACCGCTCGCCCATGTGCTGTTACTGCATGGCTTCTGCCCCCACAACTAACTAACTCCTTAACTGCTTCGGTCTCTTCCTTTTAAGGCACGTGGCCAGGGGTAGGAGCCGTGTGCAAACGGTGTGTCACTGGCCAGGTGTTCAAATGATTCGGTGGCCTCTTCCCAGGTTTCCTGCGGAGGTAAGATAATTCAGGCAGCTTAATTTGCCTTTAGGAAGGCCGTCTTAAGAAGCTTAGTTGGGCTAAGCTTATTAAGGGAGTGGCATTAAGTCTCCTCCTGGCCCTTTTATCTGTGTCATCTCAATATCTGTTCCAGGTAAAAAAAGGACAGATCGGAATGTTGATAACCAGGCTCTGATTTCTAAGTCAAATACGATCGGCCATGCGGTTCTCAATAAACAAAGGGTAAAATAGGGTTTGGGGGGGGAGGCCTGCAGTGCACAACTTCTTGTTGATTATAATAATATATTATGTTACTAGGATAAGCATTATCCTAGTAACATAATATATATTATCTTAACTTTTTAGATGTAAGCATTACCAAAACTACCATAAACAGTAAGTCACTCTTAAGTTTTAGCATTTTCAGAAAGTCCACTTTTACCGGTCTTGAAATGAATTCTGAAAGTGCTACATTCTTTAACTTTAAGATAAACAACATAAAGACTTTAATATATGGAGCATATTCTTTTTGCAGTTCCTGGCGGTCATTTGACTCAGAAATAAAATTTCTTTTAAACTAAAAAATAAGCTGTTTATTGCTTAATGTTTATATTTTTTTTACCCCTTGCGTCTTTTTCATTTATACTCTCCTTTACGTCAGTCTAGCCTTTACTGCCAATATGGGTAGGTGTTCTGTGCCACTTTGCTGTTATTTGTCTTCCCCTTTTTGTAATGTTTTGCTCTCTGTTCTGCCTAAAATGTAAATAAGTTGAGAGATAAATTTCGTATATACCTATCACATATATATACAAGTATTTATTGTTTTTAACCACTTTTTCAACCTTGAAAATGCATCAAGCGATGTGAAACGTCGGCTCTTGAATAAAAGTATGCAATTAGAACGCCTTTCCATGAACTCTTGATCGTATATATATATATATATATATATATATATATATATATATATATATATATATATATATATATATATAAAATAAGAATATCAAACACTATTTAAAGTTGAAACCATATATTTCGGGCATTCTGGTAGAATATGGACAGGTGGAAAGTTACAATGGTATATATACAAAAACATGAAGTGTCTATGAGGCCTCCGATGTTTGGCGTTTCTTAAGAAAGGAGAGATTGACCAAATTCCTAATTAGCTCCGTTTGGCGATGGATCTGGCGGTAATGGTCATCTTCTTCAAAAGTTGCGAGGATTAAGGTGTCCAATGGCGTCCGATTTCAAAGGTTCATATTGTTGGTTTGATTGATGTAATATCTTTTCTTTTTTTACGGACAGCTACTCTTGGAAACCAACTTCAGTTAATGACATATGTATTTCTAATATTAGGAAAATTCCCGAACTCTCGGCGTCCATGCTCTGTTATTCTTTAAACTACATTACGGTATCTTAAGCTCGGCTTCTTCCCTTTTGTTATTTTAAGAAGAATCCCGATTTTTGGGATAATGGAAAATGAAAGGATTATCAGAACTGGGTTGCTCGGTGGCCTTTTGGATGTTTTCATCGTATGGAAGATGAAATCATTTTTGTCAGGGACCTCTGAGTATATTTTATTTGCTTTGTTTGAAACATACTGAGGATCAGACATGAAACAATTAGCTATTAAGACCAAATAAAAATGGTGAAGTCCCACTCACAACAGACAATAGATTTCAATCAACAAAATAAAGCTTCCATACGATGAAAACATCCAAAAGGCCACCGAGCAACTCAGTTCTGATAATACCTTTCATTTTCCATTATCCCAAATCCATCGGAGAGTTAACGATAAATTAAATAACAAAAGGGAAGAAGCCGGAGTTTACAAGATACCTTTAATCATGACAATAGACAAAGAATAACAGAGCACAAAAAGAGACGCTCGGAGAGGAATTTGGGTCACATATTAGAAATACAGGGCATGTCATTAACTGGAGTGGGGCGGAGTTGGTTTTCAAGAGTAATGCAAAAGAAAGATGCTGAATCTGCTATCATCAATCAAACCAACAATATGAACCTGTCAGGAGTGACATTGAAATCGGACGCCATTGACACTTTTAATCCTGCAACCTTTTGAAGAAGATGACCAAACCAAACAAACGGGAGCTAATCGAGGCCAAAAACCACTAGGGAATTTGGTCAAGTCCTCCTTTCTTAAGAAACGCCACCTCTTAACATCGGAGGCCTAAGGCCACACCTTCATGTTTTTTGTATAATACCATTGTAACTTTCCACCATTCTTAGTGAACAGGGGCACAGAAACAAGTGCCCGAAACTGGGAAATATATGGTTTCAATTTATATGGGCCTTATTTTCATATTACACTGTAGTATTACAGGAAAAGACATTCATATATATATATATATATATATATATATATATATAGTTTGTATAGTTTATTCTACATTTTCAAGTTCACAATGAATACAAAAGAAGCTGACAGAGCCTTATATACAAAACCAGAAGGGGGGCGGGGTTACGGTTTGTTAATCTGGGCAGCATGTTTTTTTATGCAAAAAAGACAAGGACAAAGGATCTAAGGATAATCCAGGGTGGAGATTAACATTCCTGGTGGACGTAGCTTCAATAAACAGTTTCTAATCCCAGTTCATTGCATGGCCTGTCTTAAGCTCTAAGATCTGCAATGTCATTATTTGATAAGCCTCTTGAAATGCCATATTTGTGCTGGGAGCTTCTTACTTTTAGTCCTTTTGATGTTTGTCCAATATAAATCTTATTACATTCTTTGCAAGGTAGGCTGTATACAATATTGTTTGAATAGGTTGGGCTATTCTTAATTGGTTTATTTCTCAAAATATTATTATATTTAAATACTAAGTTAATATCAATAGTTTTTAAAATAGGAACTGCAGGAATGAAATTTGGATGATATCCACGAATAATTTGTCATATATTCGTTTTTACTCTAACCATGCTAAACATATTAAGGTGTCAACATTTACCAGTATGTATCTTAGAGCTCTTAGAATTTGTAGTCCTGAATTTTTGGAAAAGGAGTTGAAAATTATTGAGATAATAGAAGATTCATTATGTTACTCTTCATATATTTCAGAACTTTGTAAAAATAAAACAAAAAAGATATATTACAATCCAACCAGTGTTTACAAAGAACTTAATAATATTCTCTGTTTACCATTTTATCCTAATTTTATTCATGCAGTGCGCATTTTAAAAACTATTGATATTAACTTAGTATTTAAATATAATAATATTTTGAGAAATAAACTTATTAAGAAAAGCCCAACCAATTCAAACAATTTTGTATACAGTATTCCTTGCAAAGAATGTAATAAGATTTGCATTGGTCAGACATCGAAAGGACCAAAAGTAAGAAGCTCCCACCACAAATATGCCATTTCAAGAGGCTTATCAAATAATGGCACTGTGGATCATAGGCTTAAGGCAGGCCATGCGATGAACTGGGATAAGTCAACGATAATCTACAAGGTCAACGACCATCGGAAAAGGCATCTGCTAGAAACTGTTTACTGAAGCTACGTCCACCAGGAATGTTAATCTCCACCCTGGATTATCCCTAGATCCTTTGTCCCTGTCTTTTTTATTTAAAAAACATGCTGCCCAGATTAACAAAACTGTAACCCTGCCCCCCTTCTGTTTTTGTATTCGGTGTGAACTTGAAAATGTAGAATAAATTACGAAAATACTTGTTCAAAGTCCCAGTTTTCACTAAACTCCTGATGTGGGTTTTATAATATACTCAGGCACGCGTCCCTTCGTGCTGCACTGGATATATATATGTATATATATATATATATATATATATATATATATATATATATATATATATATGTATATTTTATATATTTATATATATAGATATATATAAATATGTATATATATATATATGTATGTATATATATATAATCCTTATTATTATTATTATTATTATTATTATTATTATTATTATTATTATTATTATTATTGTAGCAAACCCTTGTAAAAAACTATGAACTTAATTAAAAATATTATTCCTACTTATTGTCTCTTACATATCTGTACAGTCTCTCTCTCTCTCTCTCTCTCTCTCTCTCTCTCTCTCTCTCTCTCTATATATATATATATATATATATATATATATATATATATATATATATATATATATATATATATATATATATATATATATATATATATATATATATATATATATATATATATAAAGATAGATAGATATATACATATATATATTATATTATATTATATTATATATATATATATATATATATATATATATATATATATATATATATATATATATATATATATATATATATATATATATATATATATTTTTTATCACACCGTGATTAATATACAATCATGAAGCTACAAATATTGTTTAGTAGCCTGTTCACACTACCTGAGGAAGATTCCCAATGGGGAATTATTACCAAAGGGGAATTTTTATAAGTGATGAATGGATCAGTACCGCCGGGTCCCGATCATTCGGCACGATACTTTCCAACAACTCCAGTCGACGGTCAAACCACTAAGCAACCTAGAGAGGTATAAGCTAATGCCGAGTCTGCCGTACTTAATTACCCGTCGAGAGCTGGATTTTGTACTTAGCCTCGGCATTAACCCACCTCCACCATTATAGCTCATTGGTACGCTTGGAACATGCAGCTCTTATTATGAAATTTTTATCACACATACAATCATGAAGCTACAAATGTTGTTTTATATCCAATTTACGCCACCTCGGGAATATCCCCGATGGGGAATTATCACCGAAGGGGAATTTTTATAAGTGATAAATGGATCAGCACCACCGGGTCATGATCTCTCGACACGAGGCTAAGTACAATTTCCCGCTCTCGATGGGTAATTAAGTACGGCAGACTCGGTATTAGCTTTTACCTCTCTTGGTGGCTCAGTGGTTTGACTGTCGACTGGAGCTGTTGGAAAGTATCGTGTCGAATGATTGGGACCCGGCGGCACTGATCCATTTATCACTTATAAAAATTCGCCTTCGATGATAATTCCCCATCGGGGATATTCCCGAGGTAGCATGAACTGGATATTAAACAACATTTGTAGCTTCATGATTGTATATAAATCATGGTGTGATAAAAATTTCATAATAAGAGCTGCGTGTTCCAAATGTACCAATGAGCTATAATGGTGGGGGTGGGTTAATGCCGAGGCTAAGTACAACTTCCCACTCTCGATGGGTAATTAAGTACGGCAGACTCGGCATTAGCTTATACCTCTCTTGGTGGCTCAGTGGTTTGACAGTAGTCTGGAGTTGTTGGAAAGTATCGTGTCGAGAGATGGGACCCGGCAGTACTGATCCATTTATCACTTATAAAAAATTCCCCGTTGGTGATAATTCCCCATCGGGGATATTCCCAAGGTAGCGTGAATTGGATATTAAACAACATTTGTAGCTTCTTGATTGTATATAAATCACGGTGTGATAAAAATTTCATAATAAGAGCTGCGTGTTCCAAATGTACCAATGAGCTTTAATGGTGGAGGTGCGTTAATACTGAGGCTTAGTATGATTTCCCTATCTCGACGGGTAATTAAGTACGGCAGACTCGGCATTAACTTATACCTCTCTTGGTGGCTCAGTGGTCTGACTGTCGATTGGAGTTGTTGGAAAGTATCGTGTCGAGAGATCGGGACCCGGTGGCACTGATCCATTTATCACTTATAAAAATTCCCCTTCGGTGATAATTCCCCATTGGGGATATTCCCGAGGTAGCGTGAATTAGATATTAAACAACATTTGTAGCTTCATATATCATATATATATATATATATATATATATATATATATATATATACATATATATATATATATATATATATATATATATATATATATATATATATATATATATATATGTATGTATGTGTGTGTGTGTGTGTTTTATGAATGTGACTATGTGAAATGCGGTGCTGAGGCCAGGCATGACTGGGCACTTTCAGTGCAAATTCTGCATCGTCAACCCTGTCGAAGGTACCTTGGATACAGACCAGGTGTAATGGAAGTAAAGTCAGCATGGATTGTTCTAGAAGCCTGGAGGTCTGGTTCTAGTCGGATTTCTGGGTGTGTTAAACGGAAACATGAATCTGTTTGTTCTTTACAAAAATGCCCGGTGTGAAGAGGCCTGTGAAAGTGTACTCTCTCGTTTGTGATAAATCAGATTGGAAGGACATGTTGGACACGCTGGGAATTGGAATTCCCATTCACAGGAGAGTGAGTGTTCCTTTACCATTTTCTGACACTTATATGATGAGTTGCTGTACGTTGATGAACTGGGTAATCTTTGATTTTTAATAGAGATGGTTCCTTTCTTTGGCAGAACGTTTCTATGGAACCATGGTTAATTCGGGTGGACACGCACCTGCACAGACATGCGCAACATAGCGATTAGTGGGAAATGGTCACCTTAAAGGAACAATGACTTAAGAACTTGTGTTTACATGGAGACTTGTTGGGGAGTGAATGAAATGTGGAAGAACCCCTTTCATGATTTCGGTGTTTGCTTAGGTGTTTTGTTGGGGAGATATTCATTTATCATTTACATTCCTCTCTTGTTTTTAACACTTTCTTTTCCTAATTACCATGTTTTTAACTTGTTGTTTGTTAGCTTTACAGAATAAACTATTTTTGGTAAGATTAGGTCTAATTTCCACACTATAGTTTAGGGTATTCTGAGGGAGAGAAGAATCGAGAGAGAGGGGACGAGAATGAAAGAAGAGAGAGAGAGAGAGTCGCTCTACTCCGTCAGCTACCAAGGTTGTTTGGGTGTTCTTCCATACAACATGCTGTGTGTGTATATATATATATATATATATATATATATATATATATATATATATATATATATATATATATATATATATATATATATATATATATATATATATATATATATATATATATATATATATATATATATATATATATATATATATATATATATATATATATATATATATATATATATATATATATATATATATATATATATATATATATATATATATATATATATATATATATATATATATATATATATATATATATATATATATATATATATATAGATAGAGAGAGAGAGAGAGAGAGAGAGAGAGAGAGAGAGACTGTACAGACAACTAGGACGCAATAAGTAGGAATAGTTTTATTTTAGTTCATACTTTTTTTTGTTACTAGGGTTTGCTACAATAATAATAATAATAATAATAATAATAATAATAATAATAATAATAATAATAATAATGATGATGATGATGATGATGATGATTATTTATTACCATATACTGTTTTAACGGCGTTTTAATTCACGCATCAAGGAACATTCGTAAGTCGTGATCTATATTGTCTTCGACTATACCCTGACAACCGAGTTCATACAAGAAAGTAACCGAAAAGACATATTCTCCAGGAAAACATATGCTACTGATAACAGTATGTTATTAGCATCGTCACTACCTTTCCTGGTACTGCTTCACCTTTTACCAATACTTCTGCTATTTTTAGTTTTCTGTAAAAGAAAACTATCGTGCCGCCTTTGTCTGTCCGTCCACACTTCATTCTGTCCGCACTTTTTCTGTCAGCCCTCAGATCTTACAAACTACTGTGGCTAGAGGGCTGCAAATTAGTATGTTGATCATCCACCCTCCAATCATCAAACTCAGCCTCAGTAGTTTTGCAGCTTCTGGCAACAATATAGGATAGGCCACCACCGAGACCACCGAAGTTAAAGTTTTTTGGGACTTGATTATACGCTCAGCGGCTGCAGCATTACACCGAGATTACCGAATGAAGATCTATTTTCATTTTGGCTTGTTTTTATTTCCCTGCCATCCGCCTGTTCATCTTAAAATATACATTACGCCTAAGAAACTTCGGCGCATATTTTTTATTCATTTTTTATTTTTTGCCATCCGCCGGTTCATCTTTATTTTTTCTTTTCTAATAACTGATTTCTTATTTCTGTATTTCCCATCATCTGTAACTTCTTTCAAATGAACACCATACTCTTTGGAAGCTTGAATTTCAAGTCAATAGCCCCTGTAGGCTTGTTCCATATGGGTGAGGGTTTATCATCTGAATAAATATAATAATAATAATAATAATAATAATAATAATAATAATAATAATAATAATAATAATAATACTGATTATGGCATCAATGAGCGTGCTGTTCCCATGCACAGAGTATCTACATGGAACAAGGTTACTATAATACCAGTCATCACGCAAAAGGTCTTAGGGTATTTTGCCAACAACGACCGGTCTTCCGTTATCATTTATTAGTTTTATGATTTTTATTGGTATCTTCTCTTCAAGTGTCAGCCTTCTCCGTTGCAGAGCCGGATGGCCCCAGACAGTGTTTCCATTCCAATTGGAACTGATATTCAGGGGCTAAGTGACCAGCTTTAGCCGTGCTATATTTATCAATATTTATCTGTAGTATATGTTGTTCCTAGTTGGTCATCCATCCAAGCACATGACATTTAAAGTTGCAGTTTGAACAGCAACAACTGTTATTAGCCAATTCTTCCTCTTTTCTGCCTCTTCTTATCATATTCAACTATTGTCAAAATCCCTTTCCAGGTATCCTGATGATATTCAAAGGCGCAGCCGTGGAGGGAAATGGCGTGTCGGGCGAGTTATATTCTTCTCTAACTCACATGAATGATCTTTTTGTCTTCGACCGGAAGGTTGCAGAAATTCTGTCCTTCCTCCCCACTTATCTGTTAGAAGTGGCCAGGTAATAATGATGATATGGTTGAAAAATAGCCATAATTCCGTAATCTATTGCCGCCTTACCACGAATTCTGTGTACATATATTCCAAACTGACTTTGAAATATAGTTGCAATATTATAGAGAAGTCGTCTAGGTAGGATATGTTAGCTCAAAACCGATTGCAAATACACTGATTTGTCCTGACATAGGAAGTAGTATAACGGTGCTGTTACCAATACAGTATATCCAGCTTTTAATGGTAAAATTGGGAACCAAGGGATGAGTGCTGGGAATCACACTGTCAAAGCTCTTAGTATTAGTTTTGCCGATAATAAAGAATACTGAGTTTTTCCTTAACATTTTAAATATTTCTAGAACATTTAAAAGGAGAATTTCATAATATTCTTCAAGTCCAGACAGGAGGTCCTGAAACTGGCATTTTTTAACCCCAGAATATTGATTTCTCTTGAATGACTCAGGTATAATTTACATTTATTTTATTTTCAAATTTATCAGTCTTGAAATTATGTGAGAAATTCATTATCACAGATTTTACTTGACTTTCCTTTCCAAGATGACAATATTTCATCATTAAAAAAAAGAAACTAAAATCCGTGACCTCCCGAGTTTTCCTTAGCAGTGTCATTAAAATCGAAATATAAATTTTCTTGTAAAACTACCTTTATTCAATGGACATGTTTTTCATAACTTGATTGATAAACAAACGTCACTGAAGCCCCAAGTGTTCCCTGTGAGAATGAAGAGAACAGAAACTTTACAGTCGATCTAAATTTTCTAGTAAAACTGAACTTTATTTCATGGTATGTTCACACTGTTGCTTGCTCTCTAGCAAAATGTCAATGAGTTAACTTTATTCGCCCAGGATACAGTCAGTCTGCAAGCAGGTGTCGTACCTGGACCTTAGCTTCCTAAAAATAAAATTTATTTCTTTTTATAAATGTAAAAATAACGATTCACCCTAGAAGCAAACCTGAGAACACAGAGATCATTCCTCAGCAGCAAACATTTTGCTGTTTGTCGTTTAGTGATATCTTAGCATAATATAATATAATACTGATTAGCTGTCGAAGAAGCGAAAACAGAATACATATGGTTAGAACCGCTCAAGATAGAAGCAAACAATAACTACATTGCCGTCACCACTTAATTAAATCTAATACTGATTCTTTACTGAATGCTAGACGTCAAGCATAAATACAGTCAGGACTTATTCAATATTCGTGGCAAAAAAGTTACTATATTTTGTACTAACTTGACAAGAAAATGTTATTGTTTGGAGTCCTGGGGTGAATGGACCTTGTCCAACAATTCGCTTTACATCAAAATAAGAAAGTATTCAAAGCACCCGTGTTTTGCAGAATTTCTTTGAAAAGGATGAAAATATCTTACTGTCGAAGCCATATTATGGAAGAATAAATCAATGCGATCCATAGGCTTCTCATCTTGCTGACTTTTGCCTCCCACTAAATATTTCATGAGAACTGATGAAGCTGTTTCAAGGGGGTGGATGCTCTTTCTAAATGTAGATTTAATTACGGTTTTGCAGCGTGACTGATACTTATCGGTGCTCACGCTTGCCGGGAAAGGTAGGGAAGGGTATCTGCGTTTGTTTCGTTCGGTAGAGATTTCTTCCAGTCTTTTGTGGTCGGTACAGGCACAAAAGTGGGTAGTGCGTGTGAGCGTGTCGGGGTGGGGTGAAGCATGTAATTTTTTACGTTGGAATTTATATCGTATCAACCTAAAATGCGAACACTATTTGAGATGGAACCATTACTGGCGGAGATTTCTGCATTTGAAAAGATGATGTTTAGACTGAATGCGAACATGAATTTCAATCAAAATGACAAAAAAAGACCTACATTTGAACAAAATTTGATTGATTAAGAAGAAATAAAAAAAAAAATTGAAAAAAATGTTTATTTCACATACCTCTAGTAAACGAAACAGACGCAGGGAGCCCTTCCGCACCTCTTCTGGTAAGCTTGAGCACCAATGAGTGTCAGTCCCTTCTTAATTAAATCTCATTTTCTGTGTATATATATACACACACACACACGCACGCACATATACACCCCTGAGCACCAATGAGTGTCATTGATTTACTCTTCCAAAGTTGCAAAAAATTTTCCTAAAAGAAAATTAAATCTTTTACATTTAGTAAGAACACACACCTCGTATAATGATATTATGAAAATATATATAATACAAACATGCATATTCATATATATATATATATATAATATATATATATATATATATATATATATATATATATATATATATATATATATATATATATATATATATATATACACACACACACACACACGCATATATATAAATTTCTGATATACACCCTGGAACAACTTCTGGAATTACCTGGGCAAGCTAACTGCTGTTCTCATGAAATATTTAGTGAAAGATGAGTGATCAGATTGATTTACTCACGTCTTCCAAAGTATGGCTTCAACAATAAGACATTTTTTCATATCTTTCTGTTGAAATGTTGTCTATTGGGTCATTGAAGAAAGAAAATATGCAAAACATAGGCGCTTTTAATATTTTCCTATTTACATACAGAGCGAATTGTTGAACAATTTTATCTTATTCACCAGAAGGATAAGGAAATGTTGTCTATTGGGTCATTGCTGAGTATAATGATATTATTTCTTGTAAGGTTCAGTCAGAAAATATATATAATACAAACATGCATACGTGATTGTGTGTTGATGATTTCTATCTTATTCACTCAGAAGGGATAATTCGAATGAAATGTTGTCTATATAGTATATATATATATATAGGTTATAGATATAGTGGTTAATCCACCTGATAGATATATATATATATATTTCTGTTATATTGTGTGTTGATGATATCTTATAGGGATAATATGAAATGTTGTCATTGGGTACAGTTGGGAAAACATATGATATGCAAGCAGTTAGCTTAGGTATTATATATATAGGTTCCAATTCTTTTAGATATAGTGGTTATATATATATACCTATATCCGACGTGATCAGAAATTTATATGTGATTGTGTGTTGATGATATATATATATGTGTGTGTATATGTGTGTGTGTGTGTGTGTGTGTGTGTGTGAGTGCGTGTGTGTTCTTGTTACAACTTTTTCAACTTGTTTGCCATTTCCCTTAGGGAAACAATTTCCCTATTGCACAAGTACTTAATCGGAACAATTTATGGCAACAAACAAAGTACTGTTATAGCTGGACGAAGCGTTGGCATTTGCAAAATTAGATAATTTTTAATAGCGCTTTTGCAGGATAATAGTCTTTCTTCGCCATGATAGCAGTTGAACTCTTTGTCTGTGGTTTGTAATTGTTCTAAGGTTTCATTGACTTTTCTTTCTCCCCGAGAGCCTTAAGAATGAAGAATCGATCGAGAAACGGAATGTGTAGTGTGAACGGACCGATTTGTGTTTTCGTAGAAGAATTTACGTAACAATATTCCTTTATTGATTATAACTGCGATAACTTCAAACTTCCCCAGCTACAAGGAGTCGTATTCTCGTTTGATTCATGACGTAGTGACGTTGGCCAGAGGGAATGCTTTGAACGAGGGAGATTTCCTGGACGTGGCCATCACGGGAAATCCCCTTCACCTCTTCGCTGTCATCAAGAGGCTCGTTTTGTACTGGCCGCCCATCAGACGGTCAATTATTACAATCTTTTCTTCAGGTAAGGATCGCTAGTTTTCATGAGTGAATAATGTTATGTATCTGGAGTGAGTTATGTACTTTATTTTAAGTTAATAACGTAGAAGAATAACAGTTATTTTGATGTCGTTTATGCCTTTGTTAGTGCACACATATATATTTGATTATGCAGTAATACATCAATCACTCCTATACTTTCCGGTTACACATGCACACACAGACAGAAGCAACTCAATATGCGTACATATTTTTCCAACAGCAGGTAGCTTCGGAAAAACAACCAATGTTCAATGAAACATTCATACTTAAAATGGCGAATTGAAAAAGAGCCTAATGTACATGAAACTTCTGCAACATCAGCCACTTCGTATATCTACACAGAGAACTCATCATCAGCGCACTGCAATCCTCTGCATACACTGGAATTCACCCCTGCCTTCCGCAAGCGTTCTAGGAATTCCTGTTCTCCTCCTTTCCAGCACTAAATCATTTCAAATCGCCAAGATTCTCCCTATAACATACATTGATCTGTCTTATGATTCTATGTGCCTATACATTTCTCACCCTTTTCGTTTTTCTTATAATACTAAGCAAGCAATTCATCTCAGCAGCTTTAATCCTTTCTGTAACTTGCATTCAACATCTCTTTTAAAGGAGATTTGACTCAAGAATCAGCTCATTCCTACCTTGGTTTCCTTTGACAGTCAAGGCTCTTCGTAATCTTTTGCACATACACTGCTACCTTCCTTGCTTTCCCTAATCCGAGACTCACCAGTTCCCTCATCCTAATACCGCCCATTTCATTTACTCTAAAATTGCTTACTTGAATCAGTCACTTCCATTCCTCCCCATCCATTTTACTTTCATTGTTATATCATTCTGATTTCTATTTACCTTATAGCCTTACTCCGGCTAATTTTTGCTTTAAACTTTCTCCTCGTACAAAAACTTTCAAACTTTTTCACTAGTTTGTAGCCTGTCCCTCATTCATACACACATCTCAAACCCTGGCCAGATGCTCAGTCAAACTGTCATCACCATTAAGCATCTCACTCATAATCCTTTTTAATCCTGATGTTTTTACATTAATTACCTTCCTTATCTCCTCAACAGTCAACATTCTCAAATCACACTGAATTTTCTTGCTGGCATCATTCAGCTTTGCAGCTTTTTTGCCTTCTGCATTCAACAGTTCTTCAAAGTACTCATTCCATCAGCCCAGGACTGAATTCACTTTTAACGGCAACTCTTATTCTGAGATCCATTCGTTTATTTGCCATTCACCCAAAAATTACTTCCCTGTATAACAATTCTTATTCTCCCGGAAGTTTTTGCTAACCTTCTCCTGTTTTCAGTACTTGACCTCTTTTCTTCTCTCACTTTCTTCTTGATTACCCGATCCATACTCATGTATACCTGTTGTAGGACTCTGAACTTCTCTGCCTCCTAGCATGTATATGCATACACCACTTGAAATAAACTTAGATCCTCCTTTATAGCATGAAGTTTTAGAGTATTCTCTCCATAACCTCACGTGTGATAGTTTGAATCCCATCTCGGAAGATAACAGCCTCTTCATTTATTCCCTTCTTGCAGTCAAGGCTAATAAGCATATCCAAACGATGCAATGAAGTCGAGAAGTTAAAAGGATACAGTGACTATCAACAATCCATATATAACTGGTGATTTGCAGATTTTGCACAGATACACACACATTCTCTCTCTCTCTCTCTCTCTCTCTCTCTCTCTCTCTCTGTATATATATATATATATATATATATATATATATATATATATATATATATATATCTATCTATCTATCTATCTATCTATCTATCTATCTATCTATCTATCTATCTATCTATCTATCTATCTATCTATCTATCTGTCTGTACATATATATACATATATATCTGTGTGTATGTATGTATGCATATATACTTCAAAATCAATAACCACTAAAAGGCCATGTTACGCTGAGGATGATTCTATACCAGCTACAGCAAATATATACTCGAATTTAATAGACACATGAATGTGTGAGGGGAAACAGACTTAAATGTTTCTCCGTGGTAAGGCTTGTCAGTATCCTCGCCAAGGTCTAAAAAATTCCGCGTGTTGGTTCAAATTCCAGCAATATGGATGCAGCTTCTTCATTTATTCCCGCTCAGATTCAAGGCTTGTAATAATAACTATATCCAAAAAGTCTACGTCGAAGTGTTAAGAGGTTATTGAGGCTTTAAAAATCATGCAGACTAGCAGAAGTAACAGTAGATTTTATACATACACAAACACAGACATACACACACACGCATATGTATATATATATATATATATATATATATATATATATATATATATATATATATATATATATATATATATATATATATATATATTTGTAAGAGCCTGACGTCCGTCTCTTCCAACCATGTGTGTGTTCGTGTGTTCGTCGTCCATCGGAGTGGACAAGACATCAAGAGCATCTCGTTTTCTTTCTCTAAAGGAACGCGATTTCAACCATACAATATTTCCGTCTGTTTCTCCCTAACCATTGTTGTCTTGATTTATGTACAATCACCACTACTTGCATTACCATGCGAGCATTCTAATCATGTACTCATAATGTTCCACCAAATCTTCTGTATCAAACTTGTATGTATGTTTCTGTTTGTGAAGATGCCAAATGTCTCGCCATTTCACATATATTATGCTACTCCATTGTATTCATTAATCTGTCTGGAATCTCTTGCAACTGGCCATATGTAGAATTTCCTGGCCTTTCCATTGATATATGTTTCATCACTGTGTGTTAATCGTGTCTCTCGATATCGCCATCTTTTTGTCTGCCGACAAACACAGATGTCTGAATCTTTTACCTCTGTCCTTACCTGTCTGTGTGTAGATGCTACGTTGCGGTCCGCACACGTCAATAACATCTTCGAAGATTCTATTACGGGCTGCTCTAGGAGCAAGAGCCCGTGCTGGCACAAGGCCAGCTAAATCTAAAACAACAACAATGTACATCTCGCAGTAAGGAACCACCAATAAACCAGTTAACACCCAGCCAGTATGTCACTCAATACTCAGTCCTTATATATATATATATATATATATATATATATATATATATATATATATATATATATATATATATATATATATATATTTCACCACCATATGGTTATTTCTCCAATGGAGTGGTTGTTGTATGGAGGGTACAGTCTTAGCAATTTTCAAGAGATGAGATAGGTAACCATTTTCCATTTCCTTGACCACTGCCGATGTCTAACGCCCATCAGCCACGGTGCCCAGTTTGGATGGCTGTACTTTCCAGAGGTGGGCGTAAGGCTCACCAATTCCCTACTCCAATATATAAATATGTGCGTTTATGCTAGTGTGCTTGTGTATTTGTATGTGTATAGAATAACAGAGCGTGTGGATTTAAGGTCTATTTACGATATTTCAGAGGGCAACTGCATAAACAAAAATGAGCTGTGTGAATGGTGGGCTAAATCTTCGGAATGCTCCAAAAATCCCGCGTTCATGATGGTAAACTGCCAACTGTCATGTGGATTGTGCGGCAAGACAGGTAAGTACTTATTCTTTCGTAAATAATTATCTTCGTTCAGGTCTTCTGAATCAGATGGTTGAGGTTTGTTGCAAGCGCTAGTAACAACTGTTATTTGTAAAAGCGCCCAGTGATTTCAGAATGGTGTGATCGCTAATGTCATCTCTACTGTCACAGTAGCGGTAATATAAGAAAGGGTCGCAATGGCACATCCCGCCTACATGGACCCTCATTCCATAAATTTATAAGGAGACTAATTTCGGTGGCCGCGCTAGTAGTGAGAGATACTGCTATGAGGCTGGAGGATGAGTATTTTACCGGTAGTCTTTTGTTGTTACGCTCAGAAAGAAGTATATGTATATCCAGTACAGTATACAATTATCCCCAGAAATAATGAACAATGTCAAGCTACAAGCAATGAATGGAAATTAATCCAAATATTCAAGAAAAGGATAGCTCAAATCATCGAAGAATATATTTCAGCTCACGATCATGTTGAAGTCTATTTCCTCCCTCCATAATTGAACGCCCTCCTTTTTCGTTGACTACAGAAATGTTATTTGGCAATTTAGAAATAATTGCAATAGTAGCAGCAGAAAAAAATCATTTCTAATTACAGGAAAAAAGTAGAAAGCAATAAACAAGCCGGGGTTCCCAATTATATCAGAGGTATAGGTGCTATAAATCCTTTGGTTAACGGTGCAGAACCACAAAGTGTCTGGTTCAACAAGAAAAGGTGAAAGGACTGAAGCTCTTAGCATAAATTTTAATTAAAATGGAGAAGCTTGTATGGCAAAAAATAGTTTCATAATTTGAAAATTTACCATCCTCACTTAGCTTTCAGTTTGACGCCACTATGTAATGCCATTCAATTTCCTCACCCAAGAAAAAAATAGCAAATGGTAAGATTTGAATTTCGTTAACATCGACTAGGGAAGGGTACTTGGTGGTGTGTACTTTCGATTATTTAGTTGGGAAATACTGAACACTCTCCTGCAATGCAAGCAGTCTGGAATTTAAGCACTTCTGAGGCCTATACATTGTAAACCTATGTACTAAAAATCTTAATTTGTTTGTGGGGAAACTAAGAGGCCTCAGTTCTAGGATTATTAGCAGAAATATAAAACTACAGTAACAATTAACGATAAACCTAAGGATTTAGATGTCTAGTTACTGAGACTTACGACTGGTTTTCCAGAAATGAATGAAGTATAGACTTCTTCATTGCGGTCTAAATTTGAAAGGGGATTATTATAGATTTTCAAAAAAGTAGGTGCAAATTGCTTGGCAACTGTCATACGCCGAAACGAAAGTAAAGCCGAGTACCGCTTACGGAGATTTATAGAAAGAGTATCGATATCAACCATTAGTGCAGTAAAAGTGGCTGATCAGTCAACAAAATTGAATATTCTTCCTTAACAGGGATATCGGGTTACCTGAATGGATGTTTTTTGTGTAGGAGGCTAGAGCAAAATTAATGTGCTGATAAAGACAGAAAACAATACTTTATTTATTTTTTTTTTTTTTATCTACGTCATTAGTCACAGACGCCAATTACAATTCTTCTTATATCCATAACGGGTCAACAATGACAACGACTGTTGTTCATAGAACTGGAGATATTAAAATGTACCATATGTCCCAGCAGCAGACCATGAAAGTTGGATGTTTCATTCGTTTTATCAGAATGCAAATTTATGTTTCCTAACAGAACAGCGCGCGAAACTGTTGGCATTATTAGAACTGGAGGAACGAACGGTGCTGCCATCTCTCAACGACTTGCGAGGAGCTTCTTTGGCCTTGGCCAGACTTCAGCAGATTTACCGAATACCCATACCCAATTTGGCCACCGGAACCATAGCTAACGTCACGACTTCCGTCGGTGAGTTCCATTTGATTCTCTGTTTCATCTTACCTATTTTGATTTATGATGTGTGTATATATATATATATATATATATATATATATATATATATATATGTATAGTGTATATATATAATTTATATTTATATATATATATATATATATATATATATATATATATATATATATATATATATATATATATATATATATATATATATATATATATACACATACTCAGGCACACCCAAGACAATGTGATACAGTTACCCTGTCAGTCGCAACAATTGTACTGACATTTTCCTTTCTTTGCTTAACTTAGTCCTTAGCGTTTACGACTGTATAAGAATTGCCAACGAGAGTCACTATGAGGGTCAGTACGTTAATGCATGGCAATGGTACAATTACGCAGGAGCAATTGCCACTACTCCAGATATGAAAGGACTCATTGATGATCTTAAGGCTCCTGTGGCTGAAGAGGTAATCCTATTATTATTATTATTATTATTATTATTATTATTATTATTGTAGAGATAAAAGCTAAAAGGATTATAGAAATATAAAGAAATAAAAACTGAAGAACTAATGGAAACAAAATGATGATGCGCATACATAGTGTGAAGAGTCATTAAAAAAAAAAGAGTAGCAAAACCTTCAAGTTTATGAGTGCATTTGGAATCTGAGTACCTCTGAATTGTCTCTTTTTTTCAGATTATTTTTAAGATAGCAGATTACTCCTTGTACTCTTCAGTGTTTCATCTCTTTCATCAAACTAGACTACTTAGAGTCTGAACTGGATAATATTTACTAATTCATATGAAGTGTAGCCTCTAATGCGCTAGCGATGATACAGGTCTTACTTTCTAATAGAAGTTATACCTCGAGTGTCATACTCCTGCCGTTATGTTAAGGAGGCAATTCTCTGAATGTTACATTTATCTTGGCGTCTCTGATGATGACTTCTTGAGCATTTTCCATGAGTGTGATATTTATTTAGGAATATCTTGTATGTCTATATTTATCTTAAATATCAGAATTTTCTGCATAAATATGATCTTTGCCTCAAATATTTGTATTTGTGGCTGGGGTGAGGTGGGTGGATTTACAACGACTGCAAGAGGAATATTCCTTGAGTTTTACATCGTGGAATTTCTTGTGAACTTTGAAATGTTTATTTTTAATATAGTTTTTTTTCTTTTCAGATATATCTAGTATTTTTATAAGAACTATTTTCCATGGGCTTGTTGTATATTTGGGAATTTCCAGAATTTTTAAGAGAAAAATTGAATCCAAATATATATATATATATTTATATATATACATATATATATATATATATATATATATATATATATATATATATATATATATATATATATATATATATATATAATCAGCTTATATAATCTTTAATATCATTCAACTCTACAATATATTTTCATATATATTTATGAAGGAATTTTTTATTATTTTTTTCAGTTGATATAACGCAGAATGAAACTGGCTCGAACCAACGAAAGGGAACTCAGACTACAGGGACGCATTAACATCAGGTCACAAAGAGAAATTATAAGTGGATATGAATCCATTCAACTCTGTCGAACTCAGGTGTTTTGCATTTGGAGACGATATTCACTCACGCCTTTCAATGTTGACCGTGTAATGCGTTTGTCGCACGCCAGCCATATTATGACTTTTTATCATCACCGTGATTCATATACAATCGAAAGCTACAAAAAGAAGAAAATATCAGTGCGCTCTACCTCGGAAAGAATATATTTTCCATATATGTTACAAGGGGACTTTTTTTAGTTGATGATAAATACGCCGATCCCGGCCGACTGAGTTAACGCGCCCCTGTAGTCCTGAGTTCCTGTCCTTCTGGTTCGAGCCTGTCGGACGGCGTATTTACTATCAACTAAAAAAAATTCCCTTCGGTAACATATATGAAATATATTATTTTCCGAGGTAGATTTAATTGATATTAAATACGTTTGTAGCTTTGATTGTATATGAATCACGGTGATGTGATAAAAAGTCATAATACAGTGGTATGACAAACGTGGATTACACGGTCAACATGGCAGAGGTGGGTGGATATCGTCTCCAAATGCAAAACACCTGAGTTCGACGGTGAGTTGATGTGGTTTCGATATCCACTTATACCTCTCTTGTGGCCGACTGGGTTAACGTTCCTGTAGTCCTGAGTTCCTGTCCTTCGTTGGTTGAGCCCACGTGGGACGGCGTGACTTATTATCAACTAAAAAAATCCCCTTCGGTAACATATATGAAAATATATTATTTCCGGTAGAGCTAATTGGATATTAAGGACGTTTGTAGCTTTCTGATTGTGTATGAATCACGGTGATGTGATAAAAAAGTCATAATATGGTTGCGTGCGACAAACGCATTACATGGTCAACATGGCAGAGGGGTTGATATCGTCTCCAAATGCAAAACACCTGAGTTCGACGGGTGAGTTGATGGGAGCGATATCCACTTATACATCTCTTGTACGACTGGGTTAATACGTCCTGTAGTCCTGAGTTCCTGTCCTTCGTTGGTTCGGAGCCCACGGACGGCGCATTTATTATCAACTAAAAATTCCCCCTTCGGTAACATATATGAAAAAATATATTATTTCGAGGTAGAGCGAATTGGATATTAAAGGATGTTTGTAGCTTTCTGATTGTATATGAATCACGGTGATGTGATAAGAAGTCATAATATGGCTGCGTACGACAAACGCTTAGGTCAACATGGCAGAGGGGTGGGATATTGTCTCCAAATGCAAAACACCTGAGTTCGACGGGTGAGTTTGACCGATATCCACTTATACCCCTTGTGGCCGACTGGGTTAATGTGTCCCTGTAGTCCTGAGTTTCTGTCCTTCGTTGGTTCGAGCCCACGACGACAGCGTTCTATTATCAAAAAAAAAAAAATTCCCTTCGGTAACATATATGAAAATATATTATTTCCGAGGTAGAGCGGAATTGGATATTAAAGGACGTTTGTAGCTTTCTGATTGTATATGAATCACGGTGATGTGATAAAGTCATAATATGGCTGCGTGCGATAAACGCATTACGGTCAACATGGCAGAGGTGGGTGGATATTGTCTCCAAAATGCAAAACACCTGGGAGTTCGACGGGTGAGTTGATGGGAGCCGATATCCACTTATACCTCTCTTGGGCCGATGGGTTAATGTGTCCCTGTTGTCCTGAGTTCCTGTCCTTCGTTGGTTCGAGCCCACGGACGGCGTGCATTTATTATCAACTAAAAAAATTCCCCTTCGGTAACATATATGAAAATATATTATTTCGAGGTAGAGCGAATTGGATATTAAAGGACGTTTGTAGCTTTCTGATTGCATATGAATCACGGTGATGTGATAAAGTCATAATATGGCTTGCGTGGCGACAAACGCGTTTACACGGTCAACATGGCAGAGGTGGTGGATATTGGTTCCAAATGCAAAACACCTGAGTTCGACGGGTGAGTTGATGGAGCCGATATCCACTTATGCCTCTCTTGTGGCCGACTGGGCTAATGCGTCCCTGTAGTCCTGAGTTCCTGTCCTTCGTTGTTCGAGCCCACGGGACGGCGTACTTATTATCAACTAAAAATTCCTTCGGTAACATATATGAAAATATATTATTTCCGAGGTAGAGCGAATTGGATATTAAAGGACGTTTGTAGCTTTCTGATTGTATATGAATCACGGTGATGTGATAAAATTCATAATATGGCTGCGTGCGACAAACGCATTACACGGTCAACATGGCAGAGGTGGGTGGATATCGTCTCCAAATACAAAACACTTGAGTTCGACGGGTGAGTTGATGGGAGCCGATATCCACTTATACCTCTTGTGGCCGACGCGGTTTAATGCGTCCCTGTAGTCCTGAGTTCCTGTCCTTCGTTGGTTCGAGCTCACGGGACGGCGTACTTATTATCAACTAAAAAAAATTCCCCTTGGTAACATATATGAAAATATATTATTTCCGAGGTAGAGCGAATTGGATATTAAAGGACGTTTGTAGCTTTCTGATTGTATATGAATCACGGTGATGTGATAAAAGTCATAATATGGCTGCAGTAGTGACAAACGCATTACACGGTCAACATGGCAGGGGTGGATATCGTCTCCAAATGCAAACACCTGGAGTTCGACGGGTGAGTTGATGGGGCCGATATCCACTTATACCTCTCTTGTGGCCGACTGGGTTTAATGCGTCCCTGTAGTCCTGAGTTCCTGTCCTTCGTTGGTTCGAGCCCACGGGACGGCGTACTTATTATCAACTAAAAATTCCTTCGGTAACATATATGAAAATATATTATTTCGAGGTAGAGCGAATTGGATATTAAAGGACGTTTGTAGCTTTCTGATTGTATATGAATCACGGTGATGTGATAAAGTCATATATATATATATATATATATATATATATATATATATATATATATATATATATATATATATATATATATATATATATATATATATATATATATATATATATATATATATATGTGTGTGTGTGTTTGCGTACATATGTAAATTGATTGTTTGTTTGGGATTTCTCTTGAATGTTACATTCATTTTGAAATCTCAATAGTATTAGAAAATGAGTTTACTTAGATGGGCCATTTATTTGGGAAATGTCTTTATATCTTTTCAGATATTTTCTTTAAATACTGCGTTCATTTCAGAATTCACAACATTTTCATAAAAATGTATTTTCACTCAACGTGGACTTTATTTTGATTTGTCTTGACAATAATCTGTTCACCTTGAATAACACAATTACCTGTCACAGATATTTGTAATGAGTATGAGTTTTATTCAGGTATGTCTTACTTTTTAGTATAATAGATATGTACCTTGATCGTCACATTTATCTTGGAATTTTCTGCTCAGTTTTATATTCACCTTGAATGTGATATTTATACAAGATTTTCTTAGCAATTTCTTTATTAGGATGGGCACGGTATTTCCTTGTTTTTAAAAAAATAATATTTTCCTTCAATGGAAATCAAAGTCTATCACGAAAAGTTTTCATCAAATATGGCCTTAACTAGGAAATTTCATACGTTTTTAGTAATGGAAAATACCGTGAATGTTATATCCATTTGTGAACTTCCACATTTATACGATGGAAAAACATCATTCACTTAGCATTGTCTTCCATCTCCCTACAACATTATTCAGAAATTTTATATATTTTTCAAAGCAATCATTCAGAAATTCTATATATCTATTTAAAACATTTAATCAGAAAATTATAATTTCTAAAAATGAATTGCTTTAAAGTATTTACAGAGATTTTATACTGTTCTTGCAAGCATTTACTCAGATTTTTTATCAGTTTCTTTATTGCTTCTATTCAGACATTTTATATTTCTTTCAAAGCATTTATTCAGAAATTTTACGCATTTGTTCACATCGTTTACTCAGACATTTGATCCATTTCATAAATATTGTACATTCTTTGAAGCACTTGAGCCATTTAATTATAGTATTAATCATAGTTATATACATTTTTAGACATTGATTTGGAAATTTTCTTTGAAGCATTTGTTCAGCAGTTCTGTTTTATGGATTTTATTTAAAAATGTATACATATCTTTAAAGCATTTGCTCGACATTTATCCATTTTATCATGAAATTTATGTAGAACTTTTATACATTTCTTTAAAGCAGTTACTCTGACATTTTATCCCTTTTTATAGCATTTATCTAGAAATTTTAAATATTTATTTAAAGAATTTACTCTGAAGTTGTATCCTTTTTTTATAGATAGCGTCTCTAGAAATTCTATCCATCTTTAAAGCATTTACTCTGACATTTTACCGTTTTTATGGTATTTATCTAAAAATTTCGTGCATTTCTTTAAAGCATTTACTCGGACATTTCATTTACCTAGAAAATTTATAAATTTCTTTAAATCATTTACTCGGACATTTCATTGTTGCTTATGGCATTTGTCACAGAATAGTTATAAATTTCTTTAAAATCATTTACTCGGACATTTTGTTCTTTTAATAGCATTTCTCAAGAAATTCCATTACATATCTTTCAAGCATTTACTCGACATTTTATCGTTCTTATAGTGTTTATCTTTGAAATTTTATGCATTTCTTTCAGGCATTTGCTCGAACATTTTGTCCTTTTGTTACAACATCTATCTGTAGGTACGTTTCATTCTTTAAAGCATTTACTTAGACATTTTGTCTGTTTTTATAGCATTTATTTAGAGATTTTTATATTTCTTTAAAGCATTTACTTGGACATTTTGTCATTTTTATAGCATTCATCTAGAGATTTTATATATTTCTTTAAAGCATTTACTTGGACATTTTGTCTTTTATAGCATTCATCTAGAGATTTTATATATTTTCTTTAAAGCATTTACTTGGACATTTTGTCTTTTTTATAGCATTCATCTAGAGATTTTATATATTTCTTTAAAGCACTTACTCGGATATTTTGCCTTTTTTCATAGCATTTATCTAGAGATTTTATATATTTCTTTAAAGCATTTACTCGGACCTTTTGTATTTTTTTCATAGCATTTATCTAGAGGTTTTA
This sequence comes from Macrobrachium rosenbergii, assembly GCF_040412425.1. NCBI lineage: Eukaryota > Metazoa > Arthropoda > Malacostraca > Decapoda > Palaemonidae > Macrobrachium > Macrobrachium rosenbergii. The sequence goes on along the minus strand of NC_089754.1, from coordinate 6,873,644 downwards.
TACATTTTTCAAGCATTTGCTTGGACATTTTATCTTTTTTATAACATCTGTTTAATAATTGAGTAAATTCCTTTAAAGTATTTACTCGGATATTTTGTCCTTTTTATAGCATTTATTTAGACATTTCATACATTTCTTTAAAGCATTAATTCAGGAATATTATAAAGTTCTTATATAACATATATTCAGAAACTTTATAAATTTCTTTAGAACCCTCGTTCAGAGGTTTTATATACATCCTCGAAATATTTCATTACAATTTTGACTGACCTCTTTTCAGCATGATGAGAAACATTCCTCACATGACCCCAAGTTCTTCCCTCACCCGATCTCCCGGCATCCATTGCAGGTTCCCAGGGACACTGAATACTTTTCCTTGTGTCGTGGAAATTCTCTGTTGGTGAGGAAACTTTACAGCCTCGTTTCCCTTCCAAATGCTTTCACATTTACTCAAATCTAGTTTTATGTCTAGTATATGCAGGTGAAACTGTTTTTTATATTTTGAAGATTTCTTTATCGCTGGATATGAATTATTAGGTTGTAAGCAGGAGGAATTTTTCCTTTAGTGGTATAACACTGTTTTTTCTCCACCGAATTTTCTGTCAAATGTTAATTATAACGTTGGATAAAAGTTCTGTTTAGGTAACATAAGACACTACAATTTATTATTACAGTAAACGTAGCAATAAAATATCTGAAGAGTATATTGTAAATGAAGCACCATACTAGTGTTTTCTAAATTATCAAACATTCTAAGAAGTATTCGGAATTAAAGGCTAATATGATCCCAACATCAACCATTCGTTACGGAATATTACCGCATCATCGCCAAGTAAGTGGAACTATGCACCGATCAGTCACACACCTGGTTGCGTGAACGACCTCTTTGAAATACATTATCCCTGGACAACACAGTATATTATATCATATCATAATATGCCTTCCTTCTAATGCAGAAAAGTTTTAGCAAAAATCACCGAGAGCTGACGGCTTCTCATAAAATCGAGGTGAATTTGACTTCTTACTTTCTTATGATAAAATCCTCATGAAATTTCCATATTAGCAACAATATCTTAGAAGTCATGCCCAGCATCATTTTGCAAATAAAAACAAAATTTCTTAGAATATCTTCAGTCCTCTCTTACAGTTTGGTTTTGCTAAGAGATGAAAAATTAATAAAATGTAAATTCACCTCAATATTAGCTGCATAATGAACGTTCGATAAAGAGAGCGCAAAGTAAGGTTATATCAGTTACAACAACTTATGCTTAAAGTATTCTAGAACGGAAAATTTGATATGAGCTCGAAAATCACGTTTTCATGAATTTCTGGAGAAATGTTTGCTCCATAAACAAATATATGTAAGAAGAGAGAGAGAGAGAGAGAGAGAGAGAGAGAGAGAGAGAGAGAGAGAGAGAGAGAGAGAGAGCAGTCAATCTCTCATGCAAATATAGATATGGAAGTTATTTGGTTAATGAGTCTCAGTAAAGAAGTCTATTTCATTTTTTCTGTGTTATCACGAAAAGGTGTACATTGGAAATCACTTCACCTTTTTGTGAAAAAAAGGAAAAAAAATTTCAGAGTGATTTATTGTTGTAAGTTTGTTTAGACCGGGCAAATGATTGATTTGGAATGGGACAATAAGCAATGAGGTTTATTGTCAGTTCACTGTATAAAGGCAAACCTTTCCAAGTGACCTTTTAGAATCCGGTGCCTGAAAGAATCGATTGTTTTCACAGACTAACGAGACGGCAGTCAACCTCAAGTGCTACATATCATCTCGGGGATCACCGTACCTGATTCTCCGACCCATCAAGGTCGAGCACGTACACCACGATCCTGAGATGTACGTCTTCTACGATGTGATCTCTCAGACAAGGAAGGTCAAGCTTATCAAGGGACCGTGCAAAGTCTCAGGTATGGTTTATGGCAACGCTATTCAGTTACATACATTTACTTTTCGGGCCTCAGTCTGAGCCAGGTCTCCTTACAAGTTTTAGTAATTCTTCTTTTGCCAAGTAACGGCTCAACCCCCCTATTCTACATACATGCATACACATCCACACACACACTTATATATATACACATATATGTATATGTATATATATGAATATACATATATATATATGTATGTATTAAATATGCATATATATTTATATACGTATGTATGTATGTATGTATGTATATACAGGGTCTAACACAATTTAGGCAAATATTTCGGGAAATGAAAGGAAAGAGTAATTCTTAGCAGAAAATGTTCTATAAAGATTTACATTTTAAAGCTTCATTTGTTGGTGAGGAAATTTTTAAAATAACTGTTCATGATTAACTCTGCTCTCAGGCGAAGGAGGTTGTTAATGGAAGGTCGGAGTAGCCTGGGATGGGGGATGGTGTATGCGTGTGCGTGTGTAAAGTGAACGAGTCAAGTGGATTGCTCTCTTTTAATTATTTTTTTCTTGCAAATAATCTAATTTGAATTATTAGTTTACAGCAGTACCATATGGCTTTACATATCAAGTGAAGTAGTGTAAAGGTTGTTAGGCAACATTTATTTATGATTGCTGGAGTGCAGTCTGCCCTGCTGCCTCGTGACAGAATTGTTGAATCAGGAGTCATGATTAGCATATGCCTGAGCGGTGTCAGATCAATACTTTTGATTGAGAATGAGACATTTTTAACAATATATAAATTTTAAATCTTTGATAGATGTCTAATGAATGAGCCTTTTGATGAGGGGATATTCAGTTAGGGCTTCTTTTTTTTATTGGTGTCCAATGAATACCATTGATGGGGAGGAGAGGGTTTCAATGATGCATACATTATTTTTGTTCAATACCTAAAAATACTTTTGATTGGGAGGTATTTTATTGACATCAACCTAAAAAGCTCCATCCTTTTTCTTTACCACCCCACCCTCACTACTCTGACATCCCATACACCATCTTACTCACCTGAGAGCAGTACTGATGATGAATGGTTATTTTAAATTTTCCCTCACCGTTAAACGAAGCCTTACAGTGCATATCTTTATAAAACATTTTCTCAAAAATTACTTATTCTTTCAATTTGAGATATTTGCATAAACTCATGTTTAACTTACTGTATATATATATATATATATATATATATATATATATATATATATATATATATATATATATATACACACACACACATATATATATATAATATATATATATATATATATATATATATATATATATATATATATATATATATATATATATATATACACACACACACACACACACACACACACACATATATATATATATATATATATATATATATATATATATATATATATATATATATATATATATATGCATATGCATACATACATACATACACACACACACACAAACACACATATATATATATATATATATATATATATATATATATATATATATATATATATATATATATATATATATATATATATATATATATGTTACACAGATTTCATTGTTTACCTTTGCTAAAAAGTCAGAGAAGTCCCATTGGTAGCTTGATAGTGACTGCATCAAAAAGCTACTGGCAGTGCACATTTGTACATACACACACTCATGCTCTCTTTCAGGTCTACAGCGAAACAAGCATTACCCAAAATAATTTATCTGACAAAATTTAACATAACTGGATTGCAAAAAACAAGAGATGAAATAAAAATGGAATACTAATGTTCACCAACTGATCAAACATGTTAAAGATACTAATTATTCTCTTTAAAAATCTTTTCCCCACAATAAGTCAAAATAAGTCGAAGTCCAGTATTTTCCTAATGAGTACATTTTAACCTCTTCCTCAGCGAAACATCCGAAGAAGTCAAATAAACCCTTATTAAACAAATGCATAAAAATAGAAATATGGGAATTCTCCCCATGTTACTTATAAAGAACACACAATGTATAAATGCTAAATTCAAGTGAGCTATATGTTAAATGAAAAACAACCTACAGTCAGGAAATCTAAAAATGCTTTCTACCTCCAATCAGCAATGTTTACATTCTTAATCGATAGCTCTGAACCACAGACTCTTCACTGAAGACTTCTAATAATATTCGTTGTTGATCTTCGAATAACCATTTGTGTGATAACTAATCCCTTCACACCCTGGGACTCCGATCGGCCGGTTTCCCACTTTTTTAATGACAGGTTGTTGATATATTGGGGGTTTGTTTAAGGACACTATGTGGAACTTGGGGAAAATTTTGGTCAGTGACCTATTTTTGTGACGCCAGAGTGATTTTCGCCAAATTGGCCATTTTCAAAATGTGCATCTTCCTTGCTTTTAGTTTTTAAGGGGTGGATTTGAACCACGTATAAAACACATATGAACCTTTAATAAGATGCCTGGGATTTTTGATTTTTCAATTCTTCTTCGAGATATGAATTTTTTTCTCTTTTATGAAATTTTCCCGGAAAATTGACAGGAAAAAAAAATGACCAAAAATCAGCCACTTAAAATATTAAGAATCCCCGGCTTTTTATTAATCTACCTTGTTTCCCCATGTTATATATAAAATTTCATTTAGATTGGTCCAATACTAAGGAAGGAGATGCATTTTAAAGGCGAAAAACTCATGTTTTGAGAAACGGGCCTTCAAAGTTTTAGTTACATAAAAAAAGTAAAAGGGCCTTCAAAGACTGTGTTACAATTAATTTTATGGTTTTGGTACTTACTTTTGGGTATTAATTAATGCAAATGATTATAAATAAGAATATTAATTGGATTATTTATTTAAGACATTATTATAAATTTTAGGTTCCTTGTCCCCTGTCTGATCTTTTGTTGCAAGGTATTACTCTAGGGTATCATAGCTGCCTACACTTTATTAGTGTCTCGAATCCATCCCTTTGCCAAATGGATCCTGGGAATTACTTTACATTCACAATTACGGATTCGTGATTCATGCATCAACAAGTCTTGCTTCACTTATTATGATCATTTTATTTTCAGGATCGTCTATAATATCAGCCTCCAAGCTACTGCTTTCTTCTAAAATACTTTGCCCTTTAGTAGTGACGAATATCAAAGAGGCGTTTAGGGGTGGATGTGGTTGGTCTCTGGTCACAGAGACGCTGCTCGCGCTCGCTTGCTGGCGACAGCTCTTCTCTCTCCGTCAGCCCATTCTCTATGGTAAAATTAATTTCTTTGAATTCTTTCTTTCTACTTCGCCTGACTTTTCCACTTGGCTTCTCTGCATTCTAGAAGCATGAAGTGAACTCTGGACCTTTTAGGCATGGTGAAAAAGAAAACACAGCAGAAAAATACAGAGTTCAGTCAAGGCAGCAAAGACATGAAAACTGTCCTTCTGGCTTCTGGAAATTTATAAGCACCCCTGGCTACAGTCGGCGTCAGTGGTATGACATGTGCATTGTCATGGCTAGGAATAACTAAAATGGTGCCGAGTAGGATATTATTGACATTATTCATTTCATTTCAAAGGAAGTTTTCGTAACATATATCGCAAAAACTATACCAGACTAAATCATTTGTGCTACTGGTGTTTTATGGGTATATAGTTATTGTTACATTTGAGGCCATAACTAGAGAAATAAGGCAAATTTAGCATATTTCAGACACATTCTGAACCCTACGGCTTTCATAGAATTTTTTTCAGCAAATCGAATTTTTTGAAGATTGTTTAGGTTTTTTAGGCGGCCGATCCCCTTAAAATATAAGAAACTGATATGTAGGCCTATGACCTGTCATTGCATCAGAATATAAGAAATTGATGTGTAGGTGTATGCCCTGTCATTGCATCAAAATATAAGAAATGGAGGTGTAGGCCTATGCCCTGTCATTGCATCAAAATATAAGAAGTTGAAGTGTAGGCCTATGCCCTGTCATTGCCTCAAAATACAAGAAATTGAGGTGTAGGCCTATGCCCTGTCATTGCTTCAAAATATAAGTAATTGAGATGTAGGCCTATGCCCTGTCATTGCATCAAAATACAAGAAAGTAATGTGTATGCCTATGGCATGTCATTGCATCAGAATATAAGAAATTGATATGTAGGCCTATGCCCTGTCATTGCATCTAAATATAACAAATTGACAAGTAGGCCTATGCCATGTCATTGCATCAAAATATAAGAAATTGATATGTAGGCCTGTGCCCTGTCATTGCATCAAGATATAAGAAATTTATATGTAGGCCTCTGCCCTTTCATTGCATCAAAATATAAGTAATTGACATGTAAGCCTATGCCCTGTCATTACCTGAAAATATAGGTAATTGACATGTAGGCCTATGCCCTGTCATTGCCTCAAAATATAAGAAATTGATGTGTAGGAATATGCCCTGTCATTGCCTCGAAATATAAGAAATTGACATGTAGGCCTATGCCCTGCATTGCCTGAAAATATAAGAAACTGACATGTAGGCCTATGCCCTGTCATTGCCTCAAAATATAAGTAATTGATGTGTAGGCCTATACTCTGTCATTGCATGAATATGTTAGAAATTGATGTGTAGGCCTATGGCCTGTCCTTGTCTCACAATATGAGAAATTGACATGTAGGCCTATGCCCTGTTATTGCCTTAAAATATAAGACATTGACATGTAGGCCTGTGCTCTGTTATTGCCTCAAAATGTAATTAATTGACGTGTAGGCCTATGCCCTGTCATTGCCTCAAAATATAAGAAATTGACATGTAGGCCTATGCCCTGTCATTGCTTGAAAATATAAGTAATTGAAATTGACATATAGGGCTGTGCCCGGTCATTGCATCAAAATATAAGAAATTGAGGTGTAGGCCTATGCCCTGTCATTGCTTGAAAATATAAGAAATTGACATGTAGGCTTATGGCCTGCCATTGCCTCAGAGTATAAGAAATTGACGTGTAGGCCTATGCCCTGTCATTGCATGAAAATATAAAAGGTAGATCTATAGTATAACTCTGCAACACATATTACCTTGGAAATTGTGTTTTTCTACAGTGTTTGGGTTGCATATCAGTAATTTACTGTTATTTTTTGGCTGTCGACTCTAATTAACCTATAATTAACCTCAGAACTATGTTATTGTATGCTGGCCATCCTGGAATGCTATTGTGTATGCGCAGTGTTATAGGGGAGGTTTTTTTTAAAAAGTAGAGTTTACTTTACCATGCGCTCCAGAGGTTGGAGCCCCTTTCTTTGTAACACGGCCTACAAGGTTAAGTTAGGTTAGTGTAGTGCCTTTTATAATAGGTTTCTTTAGCCAATCCCTTCTTGAACATATGGTTCCCATAAACCTTGCATATGCACGGAACCATTCCAGGATGGGCCATCATAATAACGTCCATTCTCTCTCCCCATGTTTTACCCCACCCAAAACCCCATTCCCAAAGGGTCCCCGATAAAGATGAGAGGTTAATGATGATTGACTGCCAGTGAACAACACCACCTTCATCAGCAACACTGAAAGTATAGGAAAACTCAATTTGCTAAGGTGATAAGCTATATGGAGTTGTTCTATAATTTTGCCTTATAAGAAATTGATGAGTAGGCCAATGCCCTGCAATTGCCTCAGAATATTAGGATTTTATATGTATGCCCAATCTGACAATGATGTTAACATTCGACATGCAAGGTTATGGTGAATTGATACCCTAATATTGAAGCTGGCTACATAAGTCTATGCTTCATTTCAATTAGTCTGGTCTATGTGGAACCTCTTATGTAGGCCAACAAAAATGAAAAAAAAAAAAATAAGGCAAGATGCTTTTGTATTTATGCTGCGCATGATCAAAATGAAATGAAAAAAAATGCACAGACAAACTGACCCAAGATATCAATTGCATACTTCACTACTCCGGGAACTCAAATCTGTGGTGTTATCATTCATGCATGGAGCTCAGCATCACAAAATGGAGTCAGTTCGTACTGGTAAAAGTGGTAATCATTTGCTGTTAATTAGAGTGACGTCATTCCCCATTTGAGAGTTGGCCAATCACTGACGTGCAGTGTGGGGCTTAGCTGCAAAGAGCCGTGGCTTTTACAATAGAAACACACACACACACGCACACACACAAGTACTTTGAGCCGAGAATATGATCTCAATCTTGAAAAATAAAGAAACAAAGCTGAGAAATTAATCCAGACAGTGACAAAACGTGTCTCAAAACACCTAAGGAAGTAGGAAACATGCTGTTGTCTTAAAACACCTAAGGAAGTAGGAAACATGCTGTTGATCTAGATAAATGACAAATAGTGGGTGGCAGTGTTACTGAGGCCATGATTTGTGAAAAAGCAAAAGGTAAAATGAAGTTACTTTATATGGTATTTATTTGTGGTAAATCTAATTATTAATTTTTTTGTTTACAGTT
>NC_089754.1:6807802-6860302 GCF_040412425.1 Macrobrachium rosenbergii | reverse complement strand
GGAGAAGGAAGAAAGACTCGAACGGCGGAATTATGAAGCTGAACAGAGGAAGTATGAAGAAGAACGGAGGGCGTATGAAGCCGAGCAGAGGAGGTATGAAGCTGAGCAGAGGCAGCTAGAAGAAGACAGAGAAGAAAGGAGAAGAGAAAACAGCATGAGTTAGCCTTCAAGGAAAAAGAGCTTGAGCTGGAAAGAGCAAAACAGGAGAATGCCAAAGCTATGGCTAGACAGCAAGCCTCCAGCCTTACACCTGCTGCACCAAATGCTCCAATTTCGAGCATCAATTCCCTCGTCCCCAAGTGGGCTGAGGACAAGCCAGAAGCATGGCTGGAGGAAACCAGGCTCTCTTCGGACATTACAGCACCGGAGACGGAGATGTGGCCTTAATACTAGCCAAGCATATGGAGGGAAAAGCCAAGGCAGCGCTTCGCTCACTGGAGAAGAGCCAGAGAGGCAACATGGTGGAAGTTCGTAGAGTCATTACGAAGGCCTACGAAATAACCCCAGATAAATGGAGACAGCGGTTCCGAGGTCTTGCCAAGGAAGTCGGCTGGTCCTGGACCGAATGGGCCTGTCACAAGACCCAGTCTGGTACCCGCTGGTTTGACTCCTTGGCCTGCACAACGTTTGAGGATCTCTTCAATCGGACCATGCTAGAAGACCTTTACCAATGTGTGCCTGGGCCCCTTGCTGTATATCTTAACAATAAGCAGCCCACCACACTTATGGAAGCCTGCCGCAGGGCTGATTCATGGGAAACTTTTAACCAGTCTCACAGCACCTCTCAGAGGCGCATCGTTCCGCCGGCCTACCTCTCGAACTCAACTCGCCTGAAGAATGGACTGCCGAGGAAGCCTACAGGCACCCGCTGTAAGAAGGTGGGGCATGCTGAAGCTGAGTGCCGATATCAACTAGGCACTAATAAGCAGCCTACTACCAGCCAGAACTCCTCTCCCGATTCATCCGCTCAACCCTCTCCTCCTGCAGTTACTGCAAGCCAAAAGAAGCTGGTCTTCTCAAATATATTTGACAGTCAAAAGAAATTTAGGCATATATATATATATATATATATATATAATATATATATATATATATATATATATATATATATATATATATTTTAAGTTATACTGTTTATCGGATCAAATTTATTAATAGTTCTTTTTAGCAGAATTGTATATGTTTATTTATTTTTCCATTTATCGTTATTGCTTTTTTCTTTTTAATCAAATTTATACGTAGTTCTGTTTAGATGAATTTTAATTTTAATTTTTATAACATACTATAAAAGTGAAAAGATCACATTTAGTATTCGGTGTCGGTGACCCTGGTAGTTGTGACGTCAGATAACCCACAATTAATCAATCAATACTGCAGGCCACCGAGCCCATCCAAGAGGCCCGTGCAAATCCTGTGGTGCTGCCAGCCACTACAGTGCTGGATCTCCGGCCTGTCCACATCATGTCCCCACCACAAAGTTCGTCAACCTCATTAGCACCTCATTCTCTGCGGCTGGGCCGCAACAGATCCTTTACCCCGAGAGACTGGGAACCCAGTCCATCTTGGTGGCCCCTCTTCAGAGCGCTAGCCTGCCCGTGACCCTTCCGGTCTCTGTAGACACTGCGGCAGACATTAGCCTGATCGCCAAGTGCCAGCCGGTACCATGGTCGATTTACAAAACCCCGTGGGAAATGAAGTGATAGAGGGTCACACCATTACCGCTCCTTAACGCGTCGAGCTCCAGGTCATGACACCTTGGGGCACGCTACTCCACTGCCTTGGCGTGGTGGGTGGAATTCGACCCGGAGTGGACTTCCTGTTGGGTCGGGACCTTCTCTGGGGAAGCCCGTCACCAATGCCACTTCGCAGCCACGCTACCTCCTCCACGGAGGCCCTGACTGTAGGAGAACCCGATAAGGGCAAAACCCCACCTTCCGCCCACCGAAGTGGTCAGCGGAAGGGGCACACACTGAACCATTCTAGGCCTAGTCCTCTCCAGTCGCGAAGGGCTGGCCCACAAAGAGGTCCTCCCTCTCCCCGAAGAGACATGCCGCGTGCAAGTGGACAGGCCACTCCAGAAATTGGGAGGGCTGCCCAAGTAAGCAACGCCCAGCGGACACCCCCGAACAAGACTCTCCGAGAGGCTCGGATCTCCAGCCGGGCAGGAATCTCTGCCGCAGCCAATTTCAAGTCATCTGCGAGGTCTCGTCCCTCCGGACCCCTTGTCAGGCACGCCTAACCCTCAACTGCTGCCAGTGCCTCTTGCGAGCACTGAGCAGTGCCACGCTCCGTCCGTCACGGACGTTGAGCTATCAATTACGAATGCCCTATGCCGGGTCTAAATCATGAGGTGAATCCTCCTCCGGGAGATTCAGGATTCCCCCTGCCTTTGATCATTGCAACTGGAGAGCCTCCAGCACCCGAGACTTCTTCTTCACCAAATCTGACCCCAGAGGATGAACCCCTGGAGGATCAAAATGTTACACCGTCTCTGGAAGACCAGGAACTGGCCTCCTTGGACGCAGAAGTCGAGATCGCTCTTGCTCCGGTTGTCGCAGCAGCCAGAGTAGGGAGCCCTCCTGTAGCTTATGAAGTTGCCCCTGACTTCACGCCCGCTAGTCCTTATGGCCTGTCCCCAGAGTCAGTGCCCTCATCACCTCTTAGGCCTGATACTGATAGGCCTTGGAGGAACCCGAAGAAGAAGAAGAAGGGGCGGAAGAGAGCCCAGTAGTTGCCGAGCCATAAGCTCATCCTGGCACTAGTGCCCCTTCGGCTCAGTGCCCTACCACCTTAGAGTGATCCTGGCCCCTTGCCCAGAGGAGGTAGCCAGCGCGATCTCTTTTCTCATACATAGCCTAGACCACATTAAATACCGTACGTCAGATTAGTAGCCTTGTCCCTTCCACTTACCACCGAGCCACAGTAATCACGTAAGTAGTGTAACTAACTTCAGATAATCTTAACTATTGTGAAAAGAGCCACTATGCTCATGACACACATGGCCTAAGACCTCAGTGAGGCACCCATTTGTCATATGAGGCAACCCTCATGAATTAACTGGTAATTACTAATTGTATTAAACACAAAAAACTTTGTAATTTAGTTAGAACATTCACTCTTATGTTGGTGCTATGGTCGGGTTAGGATAGGTTAGGCTAGGGAATACAATAGAATGTACCCTCGATGCATTTATTTGTAGTAATATCAGACTGACCAAGACAGGAAAAGACGGGTGTATCAGTCGGGTTCGCGTAGAATGATTCAAAATTTTAACTTTCGTTCATAGCAAGGATAGGTAGCATTAGGCATTTAACTCATGGGAAAGTCACAGTTAACCCTGGTGATAGGTGGCCTTAAGCTTTTACCTGTTGTTCTCTTGGGCGAATGTTTTTGACAGTTTCAGACCCCCGAGGGCATGAACGGACGCCCCTGTTTTTGACCCAGCTAGGTTGGACCAGGTATATGCGTCTCGGCTTTTTATTCTTTGTCTATAGTCTATGTTACTAGTGAAGTGGCGAATTCATCCCAGAACTTCCGATTGTCTGTTGATGCACAGTAACCTTCGTATAACAGTAAGTCTGGAATTTTCGTTCAAAACTTCGTCGCGTTACAAGTATCTCTTCCTTATTTCCATTTCCCTTTGTTCCAGTCTTTCGCCACCATAATTACCCAAGCATTTTGCTTTTACGAAGTCTAGATTAAGTATAATTTTTATTTTTTAACGTCATCCAACTATTCCAGTGAAGTAACTAGGAATTAGGGAAGGTTAAGCAAGTCAGTTCAAATCTTTTATACAGCCTTGTGTCTCGAATCCATTGTTTGGAAGAGCCGCTGTGTTTTTAATACCATATTAACGAGTAGATTGACTGCGTTCAAGTCAAGCATGTTTATTGTAATTTTAGTTAACGTATATTCTTTGTGTTGAGGTTAATTTCCTTGATCAGCAACCTTGATTATTTAAACAGCTGTTTTTGAGGTTAATTTAGAAGCCATTGACAGGTTACGTGTGTCCTTGGCATGCAGGACCTTATAAATTACGTAAATGAAGTAATAAACTCATCAGCCAAGCCCTCACACGTAACAATATATATGTATATATATGTATATATACAATATATATATATATGTATGTATATATATGTATATATATATGTATGTATATAATATATGTATATGTACAGTACAGTATATGTATATGTATATATCTATACATATACATATATATACATATACATATACAGGCTGTTTCGAAATTAGAGGCCCCCCTCTACAGCATAAACTAAAATTGATATGGACAAAAACAAAGGTAATTCAGAACAGGTATTTATTTAAGTTTCTCTCGGAGCATTTAATATTTTGTGTTGCCTCCATCTGCCTTTACCACAGCCTGCATTCTTGAGGGGTATGATTTCAACAAATCTCAAAAAATTGGAGACTCAAACTCCATTTCCCGGAGCACTTCAGTCACCTCTCTTCGCAGGTCGTCAAGGCTTGGTATACCATCATAGTTCACTGTGCGTGCTTCAACATGATCCTTTAAGATACTACCAATGTTTTCACCCACATTAAGGTCAGGGGAGCTACCTGGAAATTCACTTGATGAAAAGAAATCGATACCACTGTTTCGAAGCAGCTCCTGTGTCTGAAGAGCCTTGAAACATGGTGCCTTATCATGCAAAAATGTGACTTTTTCAACAGATAACACATTTTCAGGATCTTTGAGGAAAGGAAATACGCCACCAGTAAGCACAGTTTCTCTGAAGTATTCGCCATTCCATGACTGTCCTTTTTCTTTGATGATCCACATTAACCATTTGCGCGTGAAACAGAGAAAAATTCCCAAACATTCAGGAAATTTCACAACTTAGTGATAGCGCACGTCATCGCTGATATCATCCAACTTTGCAGCCCAAATGATGTCATTTTTATGATTTGGCTTCCTGACTCTGTAAATAAAGAATTCATCTGATGCAGCAACATGGAGAAAGTCAGCTTCAACCCAGTCTTTAAGAAATGAACCACAATACCATGCACGGTCTTCTCTCTGTTGCTGAGTGATGCTGGGTCGCTGATAACATGAAATGGCTTGATACTCAGATTTTTTCAATCACTATATACAGCACTCATAACTTCTTCTTTCCCCTTTTTGCTTTTAGTTCAAGCGCCGATTTATGTAAAGACGTTCTTGGTCTACCCTTTGCCTCAGCTATGATGTCTTTTGACTCCTGAGAAAGGACTTCAGGCCTTCCAAGATTCTCACTCTTTTCACGATGACAGTCACCTGGATTTTTGTTCCAGTTTCTTTTAACAAAGGATTCATCTCTTTTAATGTATTTAGCCATCCAGGAACGTGAAATGAAGGATGCGCCAACATCCCTGGCCTCTCTGAAGATTATAGCCCAGATTCGGTCAACCCATCTGATTTCCTCCGAGTCGTTAGCCGCCATGGCTACTCCACTCCGTCACTTAGTCTGAAAATGCAAGAAATGTAAAAATGAAAAATAGCTTAATAGAAACTTAAAATAATGTACTTGGAGATAGGTGTATATATATATTATATATATATAGTATATATATATATATATATATATATATATATATATATATATATATATATATTATATATATATATACACAGTACATACATATGTATATATGTATATGTATATATATATGTATATGTATATACATATGTATATACATATGCATATATATTTATATATATGTATATGTATATATACATACACACATATTTATATATATGTTTATGTATATATGTATATATATGTATATATATGTGTATATATATGTATATATGTATGTAAATATATGCATGTATATATACATATAGTCCGAAGGTGAAGGGAAAGGGCACCATTATTACAAATAGTTTATTATGCCGACAATTTCACGACACTGCTATAGTCGCATTTTCAGGGCTGCAATGATTAAAAAAAACTTCTTACAAAAAATCACATTAAAACATCATTTGATTCTCTGTTTCATCTTACCTATTTTGATTTATGATGTGTGTGTGTGTATATATATATATATATATATATATATATATATATATATATATATATATATATATATATATATATATATATATATATCATACTCAGGCACACCCAAGACAATGTGATACAGTTACCCTGTCAGTCGCAACAATTGTACTGACATTTTCCTTTCTTTGCTTAACTTAGTCCTTAGCGTTTACGACTGTATAAGAATTGCCAACGAGAGTCACTATGAGGGTCAGTACGTTAATGCATGGCAATGGTACAATTACGCAGGAGCAATTGCCACTACTCCAGATATGAAAGGACTCATTGATGATCTTAAGGCTCCTGTGGCTGAAGAGGTAATCCACTATTATTATTATTATTATTATTATTATTATTATTATTATTATTGTAGAGATAAAAGCTAAAAGGATTATAGAAATATAAAGAAATAAAAACTGAAGAACTAATGGGAAACAAAATGATGATGCACATAGTGTGAAGAGTCATTAAAAAAAAAAAGAGTAGCAAAACTCAAGTTTATGAGTGCATTTGGTATCTGAGAACCTCTGAATTGTCTCTTTTTTCAGATTATTTTTAAGATAGCAGATTACCCTTGTACTCTTCAGTGTTTCATTTCTTTTCATCAAACTAGACTACTCAGAGTCTGAACTGGATAATATTTACTGATTCATATGAAGTGTAGCCTCTAATGCGCTAGCGATGATACAGGTCTTCCTTTCTAATAGAAGTTATACCTTGAGTGTCATACTCCTTCCGTTATGTTAAGGAGGCAACTCTGAATGTTACATTTGTCTTGGCATCTCTGATGATGACTTCTTGAGCATTTTCCATGAGTGAGATATTTATTTAGGAATTTCTTGTATGTCTATATTTATCTTAAATATCAGAATTTTCTGCATAAATATGATCTTTGCCTCAAATACCGTATTTGTGGCTGGGGGGCGGGGTGAGGTGGGTGGATTTTCAACGCCTTGCAAGAGGAATATTCCTTGAGTTTTACATTGTGGAATTTCTTGTGAACTTTGAAATGTTAATTTTTAATATAGTTTTTTTTTCTTTGTAGATATATCAAGTATTTTTATAAGAATTATTTTCCATGTGCTTGTTGTGTATTTGGGAATTTCCAGAATTTTTAAGAGAAAAATTGAATCAAATATATATATATATATATTTATATATATACATATATATATATATATATATATATATATATATATATATATATATATATATATATATATATATATATATATATAATCGAAGAAAAACGTGTCTTTAATATCCAATTCGCTCTATTGAAATAATATATTTTCATATATGTTACCGAAGGGGAATTTTTATTTATTTTTTCAGTTGATAGCTAAGTACGCCGTCGTGGCTCGAACCAACGAATGACAGGAACTCAGGACTACAGGGACGCGTGTCGTCCACAAAGAGAGGTATAAGTGGATATCGGCTCCCATCAACTCACCCGTCGAACTCAGGTGTTTTGCATTTGGAGACGATATTCATCGTTTCTGCCATGTTGACCGTGTAATGCGTTTAGCCGACGCAGCCATATTATGACTTTATGCATCACCGTGATTTACATATATCAAGCTAGAAAGAACGTTTATCATACTTAGCCACCCGAAAAGAATATATTTTCATATATGTTACCGGAAGGGGACTTTTTTTTTAGCGATGATAAATACGCCGCCCGTGGCGACTGGTTACGCGTCCCTGTAGTCCTGAGTTCCTGTCCTTCGTTGGTTTGAGCCCACGGACGGCGTACTTATCTATCAACTAAAAATTCCCCTTCGTAACATATATGAAAATATATTATTTCCGGAGGTAGAGCGAATTGATATTAAAGGACGTTTGTAGCTTTCGATTGTATATGAATCACGGTGATGTGATAAAAAGTCATAATATGGTTGGCAGTGCGACAAACGCATTACACGGTCAACATGGCAGAGGTGGGTGGATATCGTCTCCAAATGCAAAACACCTGAGTTCGACGGGTGAGTTGATGGGAGCCGATATCCACTTATACCTCTCTTGTGGCCGACTGGATTAATGCGTCCCGTAGTCCTGAGTTCCTGTCCTTCGTTGGTTCGAGCCACGGGACGGCGTACTTATTATCAACTAAAAATTCCCTTCGGTAACATATATGAAAATATATTATTTCCGAGGTAGAGCGAATTGGATATTAAAGGACGTTTGTATTTCTTTGATTGTGTATGAATCACGGTGATGTGATAAAAGTCATAATATGGCTGCGTGCGACAAACGCATTACATGGTCAACATGGCAGAGGTGGGTTGATATCGTCTCCAAATGCAAAACACCTGAGTTCGACGGGTGAGTTGATGGGAGCCGATATCCACTTATACATCTCTTGTGGCCGATCAAACGCGTCCCCCAGTCCTGAGTTCCTGTCCTTCGTTGGTTCGAGCCCACGGGACGGCGTGCATTTATTATCAACTAAAAAAAAAAATTCCTTCGGTAACATATATGAAAATATATTATTTCGAGGTAGAGCGAATTGGATATTAAAGGATGTTTGTAGCTTTCTGATTGTATATGAATCACGGTGATGGATAAGAAGTCATAATATGGCTGCGTGCGACAAACGCATTACACGGTCAACATGGCAGAGGTGGGTGGATATTGTCTCCAAATGCAAAACACCTGGAGTTCGACGGTGAGTTGATGGGAGCCGATATCCACTTATACCCTCTTTGTGGCCGACTGGGTTAATGTGTCCCTGTAGTCCTGAGTTCCTGTCCTTCGTTGGTTCGAGCCCACGGGACGGCGTGCTCATTATCAACTAAAAAAATTCCCTTCGGTAACATATATGAAAATATATTATTTCCGAGGTAGAGCGAATTGGATATTAAAGGACGTTTGTAGCTTTCTGATTGTATATGAATCACGGTGATGTGATAAGAAGTCATAATATGGCTGCGTGCGACAAACGCATTACACGGTCAACATGGCAGAGGTGGGTGGATATTGTCTCCAAATGCAAAACACCTGAGTTCGACGGGTGAGTTGATGGGAGCCGATATCCACTTATACCTCTCTTGTGGCCGACTGGGTTAATGTGTCCCTGTTGTCCTGAGTTCCTGTCCTTCGTTGGTTCGAGCCCACGGGACGGCGTACTTATTATCAACTAAAAAAATTCCTTCGGTAACATATATGAAAATATATTATTTCCGAGGTAGAGCGAATTGGATATTAAAGGACGTTTGTAGCTTTCTGATTGTATATGAATCACGGTGATGTGATAAAAAAAGTCATAATATGGTTGCGTGCGACAAACGCGTTACACGGTCAACATGGCAGAGGTGGGTGGATATTGTCTCCAAATGCAAAACACCTGAGTTCGACGGGTGAGTTGATGGGAGCCGATATCCACTTATGCCTCTTTGTGGCCGACTGGGTTAATGCGTCCCTGTAGTCCTGAGTTCCTGTCCTTCGTTGGTTCGAGCCCACGGGACGGCGTACTTATTATCAACTAAAAATTTCTTCGGTAACATATATGAAAATATATTATTTCCGAGGTAGAGCGAATTGATATTAAAGGACGTTTGTAGCTTGATTGTATATGAATCACGGTGATGTGATAAAAGTCATAATATGGCTGGCGCATAAACAAACGCATTACGGTCAACATGGCAGAGGTGGTGGATATCGTCTCCAAAACGCAAAACACCTGAGTTCGACGGTGAGTTGATGGGAGCCGATATCCACTTATACCTCCTTGTGGCCGACTGGGTTAATGCGTCCCTGTAGTCCTGAGTTCCTGTCCTTCGTTGGTTCGAGCCCACGGACGGCGTAATTTATTATCAACTAAAAAAAAATTCCTTCGGTAACATATATGAAAATATATTATTTCCGAGGTAGAGCGAATTGATATTAAAGGACGTTTGTAGCTTTCTGATTGTATATGAATCACGGTGATGTGATAAAAGTCATAATATGGCTGGTGCGACAAACGCATTACACGGTCAACATGGCAGAGGTGGGTGGATATCGTCTCCAAATGCAAAACACCTGAGTTCGACGGGTGAGTTGATGGGAGCCGATATCCACTTATACCTCTCTTGTGGCCGACTGGGTTAATGCGTCCCTGTAGTCCTGAGTTCCTGTCCTTCGTTGGTTCGAGCCCACGGGACGGCGTACTTATTATCAACTAAAAATTCCCTTCGGTAACATATATGAAAATATATTATTTCCGAGGTAGAGCGAATTGATATTAAAGGACGTTTGTAGCTTTCTGATTGTATATGAATCACGGTGATGTGATAAAAAATATCATATATATATATATATATATATATATATATATATATATATATATATATATATATATATATATATATATATATATATATATATATATATATATATATATATATATATGTGTGTGTGTTTATGTACATATAAAAATTGACGTTTGTTTGGGATTTCTCTTGAATGTTACATTCATTTTGAAATCTCAATAGTATTAGAAAATGAGTTTACTTAGATGGGCCATTTATTTGGGAAATGTCTTTATATCTTTTTCAGATATTTTCTTTAAATACTGCGTTCATTTCAGAATTCACAACATTTTCATAAAAATGTATTTTCACTCAACGTGGACTTTATTTTGGATTTGTCTTGACAATAATCTGTTCACCTTGAATAACACAATTACCTGTCACAGATATTTGTAATGAGTATGAGTTTTATTCAGGTATGTCTTACTTTTCAGTATAACAGATATGTACCTTGATCGTCACATTTATCTTGGAATTTTCTGCTCTTTTATATTCACCTTGAATGTGATATTTATACAAGATTTTCCAGCAATTCTTTATTAGGATGGGCACGGTATTTCCTTGTTTTTAAAAATAATATTTTCCTTCAATGGAAATCAAAGTCTATATCACGAAAGTTTTCATCAAATATGGCCTTAACTAGGAAATTTCATACGTTTTAGTAATGGAAAATACCGTGAATGTTATATCCATTTGTGAACTTCCCACATTTATACGATGGAAACATCATTCACTTAGCATTGTCTTCCATCTCCCTACAACATTATTCAGAAATTTTATATATTTTTCAAAGCAATCATTCAGAAATTCTATATATCTATTTAAAACATTTAATCAGAAATATTATAATTTCTTAAAATGAATTGCTTTAAAGTATTTACAGAGATTTTATACCGTTCTTGCAAGCATTTACTCAGATTTTTTATCAGTTTCTTTATTGCTTCTATTCAGACATTTTATATTTCTTTAAAGCATTTATTCAGAAATTTTACGCATTTGTTCACATCGTTTACTCAGACATTTGATCCATTTCATAAATATTGTACATTCTTTGAAGCACTTGAGCCATTTAATTATAGTATTAATCATAGTTATATACATTTTTTAGACATTGATTTGGAAATTTTCTTTGAAGCATTTGTTCAGCAGTTCTGTTTTTTATGGATTTATTTAAAAAATGTATACATATCTTTAAAGCATTTGCTCGACATCTTATCCATTTTATCATGAAATTTATGTAGAACTTTTATACATTTCTTTAAAGCAGTTACTCTGACATTTTATCCCTTTTTATAGCATTTATCTAGAAATTTTAAATATTTATTTAAAGAATTTACTCTGAAGTTGTATCCTTTTTTTTATAGATAGCGTCTCTCTAGAAATTCTATCCATTTCTTTAAAGCATTTACTCTGACATTTTACCGTTTTTTATGGTATTTATCTAAAAATTTCGTGCATTTCTTTAAAGCATTTACTCGGACATTTCATTTACCTAGAAAATTTATAAATTTCTTTAAATCATTTACTCGGACATTTCATTGTTGCTTATGGCATTTGTCTAGAATAGTTATAAATTTCTTTAAATCATTTACTCGGACATTTTGTTCTTTTTTAATAGCATTTCTCAAGAAATTCCATTACATATCTTTCAAGCATTTACTCGGACATTTTATCGTTCTTATAGTGTTTATCTTTGAAATTTTATGCATTTCTTTCAGGCATTTGCTCGAACATTTTGTCCTTTTTGTTACAACATCTATCTGTAGGTACGTTTCTTTAAAGCATTTACTTAGACATTTTGTCTGTTTTTTTATAGCATTTATTTAGAGATTTTATATATTTCTTTAAAGCATTTACTTGGACATTTTGTCATTTTTATAGCATTCATCTAGAGATTTTATATATTTCTTTTAAAGCATTTACTTGGACATTTTGTCTTTTTATAGCATTCATCTAGAGATTTTATATATTTCTTTTAAAGCATTTACTTGGACATTTTGTCTTTTTATAGCATTCATCTAGAGATTTTATATATTTCTTTAAAGCACTTACTGATATTTTGCCTTTTTTCATAGCATTTATCTAGAGATTTTATATATTTCTTTAAAGCATTTACTTGGACCTTTTGTATTTTTTTCATAGCATTTATCTAGAGGTTTTATACATTTTTCAAGCATTTGCTTGGACATTTTATCTTTTTTTTATAACATCTGTTTAATAATTGAGTAAATTCCTTTAAAGTATTTACTCGGATATTTTGTCCTTTTTATAGCATTTATTTAGACATTTCATACATTTCTTTAAAGCATTAATTCAGGAATATTATAAAGTTCTTATATAACATATATTCAGAAACTTTATAAATTTCTTTAGAACCCTCGTTCAGAGGTTTTATATACATCCTCGAAATATTTCATTACAATTTTGACTGACCTCTTTTCAGCATGATGAGAAACATTCCTCACATGACCCCAAGTTCTTCCCTCACCTGATCTCCCCGGCATCCATTGCAGGTTCCTAGACACTGAATACTTTTCCTTGTGTCGTGGAAATTCTCTGTTGGTGAGGAAACTTACAGCCTCGTTTCCCTTCCAAATGCTTTCACATTTACTCAAATCTAGTTTTATGTCTAGTATATGCAGGTGAAGCCGTTTTTATATTTTGAAGATTTCTTTATCGCTGGATATGAATTATTAGGTTGTAAGCAGGAGGAATTTTTCCTTTAGTGGTATAATAATGTTTTTTTCTCCACCGAATTTTCGTCAAATGTTAATTATAACGTTGGATAAAAGTTCTGTTTAGGTAACATAAGACACTACAATTTATTATTACAGTAAACGTAGCAATAAAATATCTGAAAGAGTATATTGTAAATGAAGCACCATACTAGTGTTTTCTAAATTATCAAACATTCTAAGAAGTATTCGAATTAAAGGCTAATATGATCCCAACATCAACCATTCGTTACGGAATATTACCGCATCATCGCCAAGTAAGTGGAACTATGCACCGATCAGTCACACACCTGGTTGCGTGAACGACCTCTTGGAAATACATTATCCCTGACAACACAGTATATTATATCATATCATAATATAAGCCTTCCTTCTAATGCAGAAAAGTTTTAGCAAAAAATCACCGAGAGCTGACGGGCTTCTCATAAAATCGAGGTGAATTTGGACTTCTTACTTTCTTATGATAAAATCCCTCATGAAATTTCCATATTAGTGCAACAATATCTTAGAAGTCATGTTCAGCATCATTTTGCAAATAAAAACAAAATTTCTTAGAATATCTTCAGTCCTCTCATACAGTTTGGTTTTGCCAAGAGATGAAAAATTAATAAAATGTAAATTCACCTCAATATTAGCTGCATAATGAACGTTCGATAAAGAGAGCGCAAAGTAAGGTTATATCAGTTACAACAACTTATGCTTAAAGTATTCCTGGGGAACGGAAAAATTTGATATGAGCTCGAAAATCACGTTTTCATGAATTTCTGGAGAAATGTTTGCTCCATAAACAAATATATGTAAGAAGAGAGAGAGAGAGAGAGAGAGAGAGAGAGAGAGAGAGAGAGAGAGAGAGAGAGAGAGAGCAGTCAATCTCCTCATGCAAAATATAGATATGGAAGTTATTTGGTTAATGAGTCTCAGTAAAGAAGTCTATTTCATTTTTCTGTGTTGTCACGAAAAGCGTGTACATTGGAAATCACTTCACCTTTTGTGAAAAAGGAAAAAATTTCCAGAGTGATTATTGTTGTAAGTTTGTTTAGACCGGGCAAATGATTGATTTGGAATGGGACAATAAGCAATGAGGTTTATTGTCAGTTCACTGTATAAAGGCAAACCTTTCCAAGTGACCTTTTTAGAATCCGGTGCCTGAAAGAATCGATTGTTTTCAACAGACTAACGAGACGGCAGTCAACCTCAAGTGCTACATATCATCTCGAGGATCACCGTACCTGATTCTCCGACCCATCAAGGTCGAGCACGTACACCACGATCCTGAGATGTACGTCTTCTACGATGTGATCTCAGACAAGGAAGGTCAAGCTATCAAGGACCGTGCAAAGTCTCAGGTATGGTTTATGGCAACGCTATTCAGTTACATACATTTACTTTCGGGCCTCAGTCTGAGCCAGTCTCCCTTACAAGTTTTAGTAATTCTTCTTTTGCCAAGTAACGGCTCAACCCTCCTATTCTACATACATGCATACACATACACACACACACTTATATATATATACACATATATGTATATGTATATATATGAATATACATATATATATGTATGTGTTAAATATTCATATATATTTATATATGTATGTATGTATGTACATACAGGGTCTAACACAAGTTTAGGCAAATATTTCGGGAAATGAAAGGAAAGAGTAATTCTTAGCAGAAAATGTTCTATAAAGATTTACATTTTAAAGCTTCATTTGTTGGTGAGGGAAATTTTAAAATAACTGTTCATGATTAACTCTGCTCTCAGGCGAAGGAGGTTGTTAATGGAAGGTCGGAGTAGCCTGGGATGGGGATGGTGTATGCGTGTGCGTGTGTGTAAAGTGAACGAGTCAAGTGGATTGCTCCTCTTTTAATTATTTTTTTTCTTGCAAATAATCTAATTTGAATTATTAGTTTACAGCAGTACCATATGGCTTTACATATCAAGTAAGTAGTGTAAAGGTTGCTAGGCAACATTTATTTATGATTGCTGGATTCTAGTGCAGTCTGCCCTGCTGCCTCGTGACAGAATTGTTGAATCAGGAGTCATGATTAGCATATGCCTATGAGCGGTGTCAGATCAATACTTTTGATTGAGAATGAGACATTTTTAACAATATATAAATTTTAAATCTTTGATAGATGTCTAATGAATGAGCCTTTTGATGGAGGGGATATTCAGTTAGGCTTGCTTTTTTTTTTATTGGTGTCCAATGAATACCATTGATGGGGAGGAGAGGGTTTCAATGATGCATACATTATTTTGTTCAATACCTAAAAATACTTTTGATTGGGAGGTATTTTATTGACATCAACCTAAAAGCTCCATCCTTTTTCTTTACCACCCCACCCCTCACTACTCTGACATCCCATACACCATCTTACTCACCTGAGAGCAGTACTGATGATGAATGGTTATTTTAAATTTTCCCTCACCGTTAAACGAAGCCTTACAGTGCATATCTTTATAAAACATTTTCTTCTCAAAATTACTTATTCTTTCAATTTTGGAGATATTTGCATAAACTCATGTTACACACTTACTGTATATATATATATATATATATATATATATATATATATATATATATATATATATATATATATATACACACACACACACATATATATATATAATATATATATATATATATATATATATATATATATATATATATATATATATATATATATATATACACACACACACACACACACACACACATATATATATATATATATATATATATATATATATATATATATATATATATATATATATATATATATATGCATATGCATACATACATACATACACACACACACACAAACACACATATATATATATATATATATATATATATATATATATATATATATATATATATATATATATATATATATATATATATATATATATGTTACACAGATTTATTGCTTACCTTTTGCTAAAAAGTCGAGAAGTCCCATTGGTAGCTTGATAGTGACTGCATCAAAAAGGCTACTGGCAGTGCACATTTGTACATACACACACTCATGCTCTCTCTTTCAGGTCTACAGCGAAACAAGCATTACCCAAAATAATTTATCTGACAAAAATTTAACATAACTGGATTGCAAAAAACAAGAGATGAAATAAAATGGAATACTAATGTTCACCAACTGATCAAACATGTTAAAGATACTAATTATTCTCTTTAAAATCTTTTCCCACAATAAGTCAAAATAAGTCGAAGTCCAGTATTTTCCCAATGAGTACATTTTAACCTCTTCCTCAGCGAAACATCCGAAGAAGTCAAATAAAACCCTTATTAAACAAATGCATAAAAATAGAAATATGGGAATTCCTCCCATGTTACTTATAAAGAACACACAATGTATAAATGCTAAATTCAAGTGAGCTATATGTTAAATGAAAAAAACAACCTACAGTTTGGGAAATCTAAAATGTTTCCTACCTCCAATCAGCAATGTTTACATTCTTAATCGATAGGCCTCGAACCACAGACTCTTCACTGAAGACTTCTAATAATATTCGTTGTTGATCTTCGAATAACCATTTGTGTGATAACTAATCCCTTCACACCCTGGGACTCCACCCAAAAAAAACACACCTACGAACACATTTCCCGGAACCTAGACAGGATGCTCGTAAGACAACAACTAAACATTCTCTCAAGGTTCTTCCCAATTCCTTTAGCCACACTTATTAATAAAAAATCTAATGTGTATTGTAATTCATAAATTACTTGTGGCCTATGAGCTTTTCAGATGTTTGGCCACCACAAAGAAGTGCTGCCCCCAGCACTAGGGAGATAGCAATCATTAATTGCTAGATTCATGCATTAAATGGACAGTCACACCCCTGACAAACTGATCTTCAGGTGAGGGTTTACTCACATAATGTTTTCGTACACGAGAAATGCCCCACTTCATGAAGAGTGTGATGACAAAGGCCCGATTACTGATAAAGTAGTGATGAGGAGGTACTGATTCAGCACAGGGAAAGGCTCGTCTTCCAGCATTGGAGGAAGTGGTGGAATTGTGGTGATCATTCCCCTTAAAGGCGGCACCGGAACGACTTGATGTTCCCCATGAAAATGCTGCATGCAGATATGAGTAGTAGGGTTGAAGACACTCTTGGCCAGAACTCAAAACTTCAGCGTGACCAGTCTACATGCCGCATCGAAAAGGCGGGATTCAAGCAAAAGAAACGTATTCGATGAATTATGGCACTGGATGGACATCTCACATTCGTTACAGAACGCTGCGTTAAGAGTCTTCATAGAGGCCACCTTGTACTCATGTTGGAACATTCGAAAGTCACAGTCAGGAGGAGTCTGGTTATGTACTAACATCTTTTCACATCCTAACCAGTCAACCTTTACGAGCGTAAAGATACTACGGTCACAAATATATCTATCATGAACTAAACACACCCTGACTTATAATTAAGAGCCGAGGATTGAAACTGGTCCCCAAAAAGGTACATAGTCTCCTCACTATCCCATACTATTACCAAACCATTAAAACCACTAGGAAAAGGTTGTATGATATAACTATGAAACGATTTCAAGTTACTAACTGGAATTTCCACAAGCAACCCCTATCAGACACTTTTGCTTAAAATCCCATATTAGCAATACAAATTCTCCCCAGTAAAATTACCTGTGAACCATACAGATATGCTGCATCTCATTAAAGTCAATTTTAAAGATCCGAGAGGTAGAATATCTCCAAAATTTGCCCCTTAACAGCAGCAACCACTGCCTTAACCTGTATTTGAATTTCTGATAATATGGATTCCTCTTCTTTCTCAATATTCAACAAGGAAGTTTGACAAGAAGACAAAACTATTGTAACATCTAAGTCTCCCTACATCCTATCATCTGTGACCAATAACTCCTTTAAAGACGTCCTTAATGTCTCAAAACCCTCTCGTAATTTCTCATTACTATCTCGTAAAATCATCAAAGTTTTACCTTGGCTAGCTAATTCTGCCGATACCTGTTCAGTTTTCACCAAATTAGCAGTCGAAATTCTAGCAAGAATTCCTATGACCAGAATGGCTCCAATTAACAATGGCTCAGCCCTCTTACTCCTTCTAGAAGAAAGCTGAGAAGTCGAAGAACCTAAATTTGAAAGTCTTGTTAAAGTCTTCTTAATCTTATCCTGGACTCTCACAGCTGCAGCATTAAGTTCGGTTAGCCAACCCTGCAACGGATTCCTGGTAACTGAACTTTATTCTGGGATGCTTCAAGTTCATCACTTGCTGAACCTATATCCTCAAACCCTATACTCAAAGTTACCGAGTCAGACGACAACCATACATCATAGTCTTCTTCTGTAATAACACCTGGGCCTAACCTCACTACGGAATCCATGCCATGACCCCTGCCATGACCCCAAAGTCATGAGCAGACAAAACTTCAGCATCTAAAAAAACAAAAGATATAGAAGTTTATAAGTTATCAGATCCCGAAACAAGAAAAAAACAAACAAGCAAAGTAGAGAAACCCATATATCTATAAAACTCTATGGTATTTTGCATCTAATTTAACTAGTTTTCCTCTCTCAGACATTATTGCAACACACACAAAAAACTACTCCTAACTGCTGCACTTATGCAGAAAAAAACTGAAAAAAAGCTGAACTCAGACAATTAAAGATTTGTATAACACTACGGACAGACGTCCTCCCTAGTTAAAAAAGAACAAAACTAAAAATCACACACTTTTAAAACCCATTAAAAAAACAAAAGAGAGAGAAAAAAAAAATGATCAGAAACAACAGTAGGCTACAACATAGGAATTAACCCACACAATTCCCATTAAACTGTCTTTTTAATTTTAGATATATGTGTCAACCAAGACACTCCGTATTTTCTTCCTGAACAACAAGTCTATTCCCCTTGTTTACCTCTACAACCCGAAAAGGACCCTCAAATTTAGGATCTTGTTTATAATTCAACTGATTCATAACATTTATTTTCACAAAAACCCTATCTCCCACTGCAACTTGAACTCTATCTGGCTTTGAATTGCTCCTGTCAACCATATCCTGAGTTTTCAACTCAAGATTCTTAGCAAGAGATCAGCGATTAACTGTATCATCACCTGATGGAATAGGTAATAAATCGAACGCACCCTGCACTGGGTAGCCTATTTTCCCATTTACATAGCCCATTAGCTTCTGGTCTATAGGGAATAATAGTGACTTTCCGAATGCCCATTACATCCATAAGACACTCTAATGTCTTGTTCACATATTCTCTTACATTATCTGCAATCAGCACCTCAGGAACCCCATAATGACAAATATCCATTAAAGAATGTGACTGCCACCTCCTCCACTGTCTTATGTTTCAAAGGAAAAATCTCTACAAACCTAGTTAATTCATCCACAATCACCAACAGGTGCCTGTGGCCATAACTAGATTCACAGAATTTGGATAGTAGGTCCATATGGACCCTAGGAAATGGTCTACTGGGAATAGGAATGAACCGAATTTACAAGAAACGACCCTTGATGGCTTACATGCAAACAAACCGAACAACCTCTTACAAAGTCTTCCACTGACGCGAGCATTTCTCCCAAAAGAATTGTCTCTGTATATTATAATATGTTTTCTCAATACCCAAATGCGGATTGCCAGACCTACAGTGAACAATATCCAGAACCGTAGGTACTAAACTCCTAGGGACAACTATTTGCGCCGTATCACACTTATCCTCACTATTTCTCAGTCTGTATCTAATCTTCCTAACAAATTACCCTCTAATTCAAGACCTGCAAAAGGCAACTTATAACCCTTCCTAACTAAATCCCCTCTAAGAAATGCTTTTGTGTCTGCCAAAATCTCATCTTCATCCTGTTTAGATTCTACTAAACTAATATCCCAGTCTATGAAATCTCCAGATACATAACATACATGAGAACCATCCGAATCAGAAAAAACTTCTACTAAGGGCGTCTGCTACAAGATTATGTCTACCATCTATATAATTAAACTTGGCATCAAAATCCCTGATTGTCAAATGCCATATAGCTCTTTTAGGGGAAAGATCCGGCTTATTGAAAAGATCCAACAATGGCTTATGATCTGTAAGAACATCTACTTGATTGCCCATCAATAACATCTTCAAATGAACCAAACTAGACACTACAGCAAAGGTCTCCTTGTCCACTACCGACCATTGCCGTTATTACTACCTCGTGTCTTAAACTTCCTACTGTAAAATGCAATCGGGTGGAGTCTTCCATCGAACTTCTGCATAAGGCAGGCTCCTATACCATCGTGACTCTCATCTGTCAACAAAGGGAAATGACGTTCAAAATCAGGAAACTACAACACTGGGGATTAACTAAAGCATCCTTAATATTCTGAAAGGCTGACTGCTGTCCATCATCCCATACAAAGTGCACATCGTCCCTCAAGACATCTGTCAAAGGAAACGCTAAAGTAGAAAAACCTTCACAAACCTACGAAAAATTCAGCCATGCCCAAGAAAGACCGAATCTGTTCCTTATTCTTGGGAGTAGGAAAATCTAGAATTGCCCTAACTTTATCCTCATTCACACTAGTCCCCTTTAAAAATGACATGACCCAAATATACTATCTGCTTCTTCAGAAAATTACACTTAGCTAATTTTATCTTCCAACCCACTAACCTATGCCTCCTAAAAACTTCCCTAAGAACCTCTAAATGTTCCTCTACAGAATCAGTGGCAACTAAGATGTCATCCATATATACGAAAATGGATTTCCCTAACAAGCCATGCAAAACTGTATTCACAAGCCTAGTAAATGTTATAGGAAATGCCATATAGAAAACGCCATATACTTGCAACTCTCCCAGCTAAGCGGTACTTGCAAGTATCCTTCCATCAGATCATTTGAAGAATTAATATTCTTGCCCCCAATCTCGAAAAACAAATCTGGCAAACACGCCACATAGCGATCAGGGATGGTTTTCTCGTTCAACTTCCTAAAGTCCACCAAACCTGGACTAAACCATCCTTCTTAGGCACTGCTAACAATGTAAAATTAAAAGGCGAGGAACTGGGCCTAACAGTGCCTTCCTCCTCCCACTTATTAACCTCTCGCTCTACCTATTCTCTAATCTTAAAAGGAATCCTATATAAGGGGACAAAAATAGGCTTTGTCTTAACATCTAAATGAACCTTGTGTTCTAACACATTTGTTACCCCTTTAAGTGTGACCATTTCCGCAAACTCAGCCAGAAAATCTTCCACACCCTCAATATATTCTTAAAAACCAGCATTGGCTAAATTATCCCTCATTGTCTCCTTGCCTGTAACTCTGCTTCTGAAAATTCACACGTGTCCCCGACAATGGCAACTGAATTATCTCCATCAACCCAGTCAACAAAATCGACCGCATAAGTACCCTTCTGATAGTTCTGAACTGAATCATTGCAGTTTAGCAACTCCACCCAAGTATCCCCTGAACTTGATACATTGCTTATAGAAACCATACACACTACCCCCTTCAACTTTTCGCTACACTCATCCACACACACCTGTCTGGGTTTATGTACACCTTTCACTCGAACTTTCACCACAGAAACCATACCAGGACCAAGAACCACATCATCCAACAAAACCCCCTTATAACACTTCCTACCCACAGAAACGTTCAGAATCCACCTGCAAATCCTCATGTACACCCAATTCATTATCATCAATCCACTGTATTTATATCCATTTCCTCGTAAGGTTCAAAAACACCAGGTACTCCAACAGTTATACCACATACCCAGTCATATGAACCGAGATTTTGTGTCGCCAGCCCTCGTATAACCAAAATTCGTTCTGTAAAAGTTCTACCCTCAAGAGATAAACACACATTTACATAGCCCAAAACCCTTAACCTATTTGCTTGCACATCACATACTGTCTCTTTAGCAGGCCTCAAAGAACGATTGGAAAACATCGATCAGAACAACTCATAATTCATCAAATTAATAGAGGCACCTGTATCTATACAGATATTCACATCAACCCCATACACAGACCCTTTTACCACTGGCTTCGGCTCTGAGGGCTCACCCAGAAGTCCTATATCACAAGGAACAACCCCTTTTATCTCTTCCCTTTCTGCTGCTTGGTCCTCCAAAAATTTTGTTGGCCCCTAGAGTCTCCCGAAAAGCCCCCTCAAGGAGTTCTCCTACCTGCCAGACCAGCACTCTTTGGCGTGCTTGTAGACTCATTCTGTTTAAGAAGCAGGCAAAACTGCCAACTGTGATATGCAAACTTGCAAGTGCCACAATATTTCACCCTACAAAACTTCTTAGTATGGCCCTGCCTATTACAATTATAACAACACCCCTGAGATCCTGAACTTCAAAAAGTGATGACTCCAGCACCGCTGTCCGATAACTCCTTTATCTAAACTAAGGAAGCCTTTTGCTTCATTGAAAGCTTCTGCCCCATCCGTTATTTTCTTGGTGATTAAAAAACTCGACACCCCCTCTATAAAGATTTTGAGGGAAACTGGAAGAACGCCATCAACCAGCCCAGGAAAAGGCTGTATTTCAGTGTTTACGGATGTAAATTTGTGCAACATTGTCATCTTATCCTTATCTTTGTTAGCCTCTGCCATAATATCTGAACGGATAATCCTCCAAGATCCAAGAACTAGACCTGATCTCAATTTCATATAACTCCCCAAAGGTAGAAAGAGAAAGGAAAAAAAAATAAAAAAAGAAGTTAAAAATTAAGCATACCTCCAACACTAATGCAAATGTGAACCATTAAATCAAATTCTAAACGCCAAAATGCGAACAATAAAAAAAAAAAATTCTAAACGCTGTCGCGATCGATAACTAGAAATTTTCTTGAACACTTGAAATACTTCAATCCAACCTCAATAGAAAACGGGCTCACAGAGAGAACGGGATATCAGCTTCAAGCCAACCCAGGACCAAAACGAGAGAGCACTCTCAATGACACCATAAAATCGTCACCGTTCCCTAATGAAAGTTCCATCCACCGCCTTCGTGATGTAACCACAAAGCAACAGAACTCTCCCTTAATTAGCCCACATTACAAGTAACTAACAAGAGAATAAAACCACTGTAACACTCACTAACCCCATATCACTACAATGGCAGCAAAATAGGCTACATAGCTAACCTGAAAGATAAACACAATTCACCTCTTGATCTTTTTGAAAGCACACACTCAACACTCGCGACACAAGAACAACCAATGTAACTGACTTGATAATGCAGTGCGGTCACGTTTGTCTGTAAAAAACTCCCTCTGTCAGCAAAGAGGCACGTATACCAGCCAAAAAGCAAAAAGGCACACTCTAATTCCTACAAATCTCAATTTCCTTGTAAGATAAATCTCTTTAGAGCGTACCAAAACACGAAATTATACCCAAGTGTAGTTCCCGCTGACCACCAAAATATCTGTTACACAGTCGAGAGTAGATCTCATTGCTTACCTTCTGCTAAAAAAGTCAAGAAGTCCCATCTATTGGAAGCCTGATAGTGACCACATCAAAAAGGCTACTGGCAATGCACATCTGTACATACACACACTCATTCTCTCTCTCTTTCAGGTCTACAGCGAAACAAGCATTACCCAAAATAATTTATTTGACAAAAATCTAACATAACTGGATTGCAAGAAACAAGAGATGAAATAAAATGGAATACTAATGTTCACTAATTGATCAAACATGTTAAAGATACTAATTATTCTCTTTAAAATCTTTTCCCATAATAGGTCAAAATAAGCCGAAGTCCAGTATATTCCCAACGAGTATATTTTAACCTCTTCCTCAGTGAAACATCTGAAGAAGTCAAATAAAACCCTTATTAAACAAATGCATAAAATAAAGATATGGGAATTCCTCCCATGTTAGTTATAAAGTACAAACAATGTAAAAATGCTAAATTCAAGTGAGATATATGTTAAAGGAAAAGAACAATCTATAATTTGAGAACTTTAAAATGTTTCCTACATCCAAACAGCAATGTTCACAATTCTTAATCGACAGGTCTCGAACTACAGAATCTTCACTGAAGACTTCTAATAATATTCAGTGTTGATCTTCGAATGATTATTTGTGGGATAACTAATCCCTTCACGCCCTGGGACTCCACCCAAAAAAAAAGAAAAAGAAAAAAACACACACCTACGAACGCATTTTCCGGAACCTGGACATTTCCGGCGAACTCACTCACAGTCTTGTTGTGAGGCAGGGATGTCCTCATGTCTCAAGAATACCTGACATATTTAACATGTATACAGTTTTATTAATCAGGATGCACGTCAGACAACAGCTAAAAATTCTCTCAAGGTTCTTCCCAATGCCTTTAGCCACACTTATTAATAAAAAATCTACTGTGTATTGCAATTCATAAAGTGCTTGTGATCTATGAGCTTTTCACACACACACATACACACACACATATATATATACAAGCAAATTCCACAGGAAAAATTTTTCCTGTGAGGTTCGCTTATACACTGAAGTCACGTGCATCTACTGTGATTTTTAAGCACACACACACACACACATATATATATATATATATATATATATATATATATATATATATATATATATATATATATATATATATATATATATGTATACTAGCTGACCAAACCGGCACTGCCCAGGAAAACTCTGAATAACAACCAATAAACTCGCTCTCTTTCTCACTCCACGCCCTCTCTCTCCCTCTCTCTCCCTCTCTCTCTCTCTCTTTCTCATCCCAACAACCCTGCTACTCTCTCTCTCACTTCCTTTCCATCTCACTCTCTCTTCTTTCTCACACTCTCTCACTTTCCTGTTAAGATAGTTGCTTCAGTTACATTGCCCAATAGTTTTGACATTTTATATTTCACCCCTTCTCACCCCCCCAATTCCTTTTGGGGCAATAACTTGGACTTGAAGGGTATCAGGAGTATCACTATTCCTCTCAGCAAATTTGAAAACTATTAATTAGACACTAACATCTGTCATTTTCGGTTATTTTTACATGTCACCCCCTTCCCACTCCTTCTCACCATTTCTTCCTGTCAAAGCTGAACTTCAACTTAAAGGGTATCGGGAGTGTCCCTATTTGTCTCAGCGACCTCGAAAACTATGGATTAGACACCAATATCTGTCTTTTTTGGTTAATTTTACATGTCAACCCCTTCCCACCCCTTCTGATCCCACTCACTTCCTATTAAGGCTGAACTTGGACTTAAAGGGCATCGGGAGAGTCATTATTCATCTCAGCATCCTCAAAAACTATGGATTAGACACTAATACCTGTCTTTTTCGGTTATTTTTACATGTCATGCACTTCCCACCCCCTTCCCACCCTTCTCACCTGACCATCCTATCGGAGCTGAACTTGGACTTAAATGACACCGGGAGTGACACTATTCATCTCAGAGACCTCAAAACTATGGATTAGCCACTAATATCTGTCTTTTTCAGTTATTTTTACATGTCACCCCCCTTCACACCCCCTTTTCACCGCACCTTCCTATCACAGTTGAACTTGGACTTAAAGGTCATCGGGAGTGTTACTATTCATCTCAGTGATATAAAAACTATGGATTAGATGTTAATATCTCTTGTTTTTGGTTATTTTTGCATGCCAACCCCTTCCCACACTCTTTTGGTGCCAGTGATGCCTTACTCCCACAGTATTCTTTCCCAGATAGTAAGTCATATCTATACCAAGTTTGGTTGTAATTGCTCAATGTGCTTCAAAATTATGCTGAACATACACACACACATACACATACATACATACATACATCTATATATATATATATATATATATATATATATATATATATATATATATATAATCAACATAAATGGCAATATAAAACAACTATGAGGACTGTTCTGTTCCATCTCTATGAAAATAGATCTGAATTTCAGATATGTTTATTTATGTATATGTATGAACTGAAATACTCTAGCTTAACTTCAGTCCATCGTGTGTCTGTGTGATCGAATAATACCACGGGTGTTCGGAATTCCTTGCTTGTTCTTCATTTGGATTTAATCTTTGTAGTAACAAGTCTATTATAAAAGTGTGAGGAAGTCGAGAAGTTAAATCAAGAGGATACTGTGGATATTACAAATGTATATATATATATATATATATATATATATATATATATATATATATATATATATATATATATATATATATATATATATATATATATATATATACGAAGCTTTACTAACTCAAAATTAAACACAATAGGTAATTAAAAATGGCGCCTTGTGGCTGTCATAATTTACAGTTGGCGAGGTCGGGTGTTTTATCACACACTGGCGCAGTGGAGCTGCGGGTCTCCCAGACGGCTTGGTTGGGAAACACAAGTCATTCGTACTTTCCAACGATAGCCAAGCGTATTTCAGCCATCACTGGACTACTTGTCTTTGAGGATGAAGGTGGCTTATATGCCGGGGAACCGTTACAGGTAAGATATCCAGAGGAGGTAATTGCAAAAATTTATTTCACTAAATTTGAAAAGTAGATAATAATTTATTGCACTAATTTTTGAATTAGAGAAAATGCTTCCTGTCATAAAGGGAGACAAATATTATTAGAGGGTGCTTTTTTTTTTTAGATTATCTTTACCATTGACTTCTTATTATGAATTTGATTGTTAGTCGGCTGCTTTTATGAAAAAAAAGCACCTTACCTCAAAAAAAATTTGCTACAGAAGGTTTCTCAACTGTTTATTTTAGTATCAGGTGGGCTTAATAACATACCAAAAGTCTACCACAATCTGACCATGTAAGAGGTATTATTTTCAAGATGGCACCGATTAGTCCCAAAATCGCCAAAATATCCATTGCTCCTTAATTATCCATCCTCGAGGAGTAATTTTGCTGTCTAACCCTATGTTTTGGTGTCTGGGAATCTGCTTTGGTTGTTAAAAATGTTATATGATAACATAATTGTTAAATTTAAGATACAATTTGCTTTTGTGACTTTTTATCAACACTGTTTACCGACTTTATTCATAAATGATCTTTACTTTCGAATTTTTTATTCATTTAACGACACTATTTACTAATGACCTTTATTTTTCGTGGACATCTATTGGTGGACAGATGTCTCAGTAACCTGATTTTGTCGGATATGGTGAAGGATAATCCACAGTTTGAGTCAATGGTAGATCAGGTGGAAGAAATATACTCAGCCCTAGTGACAAAGGAAATTTATTTTGGAGAGTGCTGTAACATCAGATATACTAGGGGACCCAAGGGCAGGCCTAAATTTTTTGTTGCATAACTGTATGTAGACTGATAATCTAGAGGTCTGCTCAAAAATTTCTCTTGCCAACATGCTGAAAATTTCATTTGAAGCAGCGTACCCTAAAGAAATTTACCTTAAAAATCCACCGATCACGATATTATGTTTTGTTGTATATTGCACCCATTGGGCATGATAACACATTATTTGAGTATAAATCTATGTTTTTTGGTAAAAAAATTCATTGGAAATGTTTAGGAAACTGTAGCTTTGTCGGCAATCTTGGAATCCAAGGTGGCCGACAATGAAATCTGAATTTTCTAAATAATTTTTGTCAAATGATCCGTAAAAGTTGTTTTTGTCAACTACTTTTCTGTTTCATCAGAACTAAAATGATATGAATAGATGAAGTAATTGCTCCTGATCATAGATTAGCAGCTCTTTGAATTATTGTAACAGGACTGATATGACACAGAGCATCTTATACATGAAAGGTGATTTTCAATATCAGTACTTTACAAATCTTCTAAACATACTGTCATATCTTTTCTTTGTTCTTCATATGTAATGATGTTATGTGAAAAGTGAACATAGTTTTCTATGATCAAACAAGAAATTTTAGTTATTACTTGAAGCATTTGTATGTATTCACCTTGGAATACAAGCCGTTTTATAAGAGTTTACACTCTTTATTGATTGACTGCCAAAATATTAATTTCATGCATTCAGTTAGCATTAATCACAAGTTATCTAACAGTTAGATTCAATATTTTTCAGGGTTAATGATGCAAAATGGATTCTAATACTCGTAAACGCAAACTTTCAAACACAGACTATTCTCTGTGCATCCTGTGCCAGAGATCAGGAAGCGAAACACTCCATAATGTGACAGAAAAAGGATTACCATCATTGCAATATGCTGTTGGTAACAGGAAAGATGACATAGCAACGAGATTTAAAAAATGAGGTGAATAGTTATGATTTTATCCAGAAGAACCCTAAATATCATGGATAATGTAAAAAGTTATATACTAAAAAAAACTGTTAACCAGAAACCTCGAACACAAGACGAAAGTCCCACCAATAAAGATATTTCAGATGTAGAGCCTTGTGATAGTATTACTACAAAGCGTCGAAGCTCCGATAATCTAAGGATAAATTACAAAGAAGAATACTTTATTTGTGGTAAAATGGGTCACATAAATTATCACTTGTTGAAACAGTAAATTTCCAGGAAACAAAAAAGCTTAATGACGAAGTGATGCTACACAGGATCCAAGGGTTTGGGGATAGTTGCTTTGATATGGTGGCTAATAATTTCCGGTACCACAGGAATTGCTTCTTTAAATGTAGAACTCTAACCTCATCGTCAGAACCAAGAACAAATCTTACTGACAATGAAAATAATTGGTTGCTAAAGTGCATAAATGACCAACTAAGTGAAGATCCTGAGAGTATCATCTTGATGAGTGTGTTGCGCTTAAAATACCGTGACTGGCTTCTTGAAAATGGACAGTTGCATACTATAAATGTTCTATAATCAAACAACAACTTGAGTCTTATTATAAGACACATGGTCAGAAAGTTATCATTGTACCCCAACAAGGAAAGTCTTCTACAATGTTCTTCGACTATGACAATAAATTATTTGATGGGAAAGATAAGACAGTAAGAAGATGACCACCATTCTGATTATGATCAAGAAGATGATAGTGATAATGTTGAATGTAGCGCATCACTAAGTAACAACAGAATACTTTATCATGCTTCTAAAATTATACAAGAGGAATTAAAGGAGGAATAAAAAAGAATCAGGATTATGAGGCAAACTGAAGATCTTAAATATTCAAATCTCTTATGAAACAGCATCCAGATTTACACCAACGTTACTCTACAATTTTTTGGCATGGTCAGTAACAGACCATCATTTGTTAGAAGATGGTTCAGACAAAGTCGAGCTTGAAGATGTTAAGAGGGAGAAAGTCCTCAATCTGGCTTAAGATGTTTTTGCTGCAGTTATAAGAGGTATGCCATTACCTAAGCATTTTGGGACAACTTTGCATATAATGAAGCAGACTAGGAGCAAGGCGGTAGTAACTATGTTGAATAGATTTGGTAACTGTGCCAGTTATCAGGACACCCAACGGTACATTACATTTATAGCTGAATCAATTGATGGTGATGGCATTTTCATCTCATGTAACATTGACAACGGTCTCGGTTATAATGAGGAGCAGTTGGATGCAATCACATCATATATGAACTGCATCCAGAAGATTGCTGATGCCATTGGGGAACAAGACATGCAATAAATCAGAGATGCACATGCAAATCTGCTGACAAGTGTCCAAAGAATAAGAGAACTTCAGAGGTTTGATGAATCATTAGAAGGGCACCCTACAGCACAGCTTTGGTTAATGTATACTGAAATGGTTCTGATCTTCAAGAGATATACTGAAGCTGAAAGAGCTGGTAAATGGCAAGAGCCTCTTGATGAAGTAGGACAACTGTTGCCATATATGGCTTGTGCTGGCTATACAAAGTACGTAGCATGTATTCCTCACTATTTGCATGTAATGAGAACCTTACCAGAAGAGCTTACTGCAGAATTCTGCAAGGGTCACTTTACAATGCATGAAGCCAAAGGTTATTCTAAAGGCATTTGGACAGATATGGCCCTTGAAAGGACATATAACAAAGAGGCAAAGACACAACTCTTTAAAGGCATTACCCAGAAAGAAGCAACAAGGGAGAAATACTTGAAAGCATTCCCAGGACTTACAGCTACATCTGAGGAGACGAAATCTATGGTACACATGACAAAAGATACAGTCGCTGAAAACTATCCAGGATCTGTTCAGGCACAAAAAGATCGAGAAGCTGTTATTCTTATCAAACAGCTGATTACCCATAATCTCATTAATCGATTCACCTCCGCATCTTCTGATTTACT
Organism: Macrobrachium rosenbergii; assembly: GCF_040412425.1. Taxonomy (NCBI): domain Eukaryota; kingdom Metazoa; phylum Arthropoda; class Malacostraca; order Decapoda; family Palaemonidae; genus Macrobrachium; species Macrobrachium rosenbergii. The sequence continues at coordinate 6,830,017 of NC_089754.1, read as the reverse complement.
GAATACTGCAACTGGAGGAAAATGCAACTCAACGGATCCAATTTATACAAAACAAAAAGGAACTGAGGCATTAGCAATAGGCGAGATATTCGGAACACAAATGCATCAGTAAAACTTAAAACCTTTTGATGTAAAAAGTAATAAATCTGGCAAATTTGCGACATTAGCAAAGTTATATAAAGAACAGAACAACAATTGTTCGGAACTTGCCTTCTTGTGTAGTGTCGTCGCCGATGCATTTCGCTATGAATGGACAGAGTATCCAACCTCGCTCCTTGAACCAAATGATGATGGTCACAGTTACAAATCAGAATGCATTGCAGCAGTTAAGAATCAACTGGGCAATTCTTGGATTAAAGGAGACATTTCCCACATGAGGAAACTTACGTAGTTATGCTTGTGGATGCCACGGCATTCATTCACAGTCATCAAGATAAAGGATATACCACATTCAGTAATATGTCGAGGAGATATATTCAGAAGTTGATGGAGTCGAAACCCAAAAAATGCGATATGGTGCATATCGTAGGAGATTGTTATGACAAAGATACGAATCTGAAGATATCTGAGCGAAACCGAAGGCAAAGGAAGCAGGGGCTAGTCGTGCATATGAGGTTCATGAAACTTTGAAAATACCATTATGGAAATCATTCATCTCCAATGTTAAAAATAAAGCAGCAATTGAAAAATTCCTGGAAACTTCTTGGAGAAAGACTCCCGAATTTATTCCTGATAATGTCTCACTGGTTCTAGGAGGGCTGAATAACACACGGTCTTAATGCATCGAGGTGAAATCCAAATGCTTCCTGACCTTCTATATGATGAACATGAATAAGCTGACGCACGCTTATTTGCTCATCTGGCTTACTGTGTTAGCGATCATGGCTATACTCGTTCCCTTATTCAGGTACAGACACTGATGTCATTGTTCTGGCAATCTACCATAGCATTAGCATTCCAAGTCTGAGAGAACTCTGGATAAAAAAGGATGCATCTTGCCTTGTCACAAAATTGCCTTGATGTTGGGTAAGAAGAACATAACACCTGAACAGGCCACATCATCATTTCTCTGTGGATATGTAATAAGTGGTTGCGATACTGTAAGTTTTCCTTATGGTAAAGGCAAGAGAAAGGCTTTCAAGGTAGCTATGTCATCAACAGAGATGACGACTCTTCTGGACCGCAATGGGTTTGAAGTGACTGACGAAGTAAAACAATCATGCCGGACGTTCTTCTTGAGGTTATATGGAAAACATGATTGAACGCTGAATGGAGCAAGAGCACACATATATAGCACAACTCACGGAGATCTGCGGCATCTTCCTTCTACAGAAGATGATGCCCCGTAGGGGGCTAGTGCCATCAGTGCACCTCATGCGGTGCACTGTAGACATTACTTAAGGTTCTTTGCAGCGTCCCTTCAGCCCCAAGCTGCAACCCCTTTAATTCCTTTTACTATACCTCCATTCGTATTTTCTTTCTTCCATCTTATTTGCCACCTCTCCTAACAATTGATTTATAGTGCAACTGCGAGGTTTTCTTCCTGTTACACCTTTCAAACCTTTTTACTGTCAGTTTCCGTTTCAGCGCTGAATGACCTCATAGGTCCCAGGGCTTGGCCTTTGGCCTAAATTCTATTCTGTTCCATTCTTACGGAAGATGCATTCTATCAGCGTGCTCTTCAAGCTTTATATCAACTTTCTTGTTATCAACTTTTTATATACATATCAGCTTGTAGCTCTTTTATGGGACTGCCTAACCCAACATTGTTTGGTCCAACAATGATAGATGGGAAACTTGTGCCATTAATGATGGACCAGTCACCTAGACCTCCAGAGGTGGCTTGCAGCCGCTGCTGCAAATGGATCAAAAGCAGATGTCTTAGGAAGTGCACATGCGTTGTTGCATGTGTCAAGTGTACGGTTGGGTGTAAATGCGGTGGGAAACCGGAAAAGTGTGCTCGAACTGATTTGGCTTTAGAAGGTGACTGACTAATTTAGGATTGCTGTGGCATCAGATGATTTTCTTACATTGTTAATGTGATTTAATTTAGTAATTTCATTCTAAATGTTACATCCTCACATGTGGTAGAACCATGGTTGCCCCAGTAGACAACGGCAATAATGATTGCTTAAAGTGTAAGCTATGTCCTGTAATATTTTCCATTTCTGTATAATGTCAATGTACATAAGAAATATCAGTCTTTCCTATCAATATGCAAGTGATATAAAAAAAAGAAGATAATATTGATCAGATTTTTGGAAAGTAAAAATCTGAATATATAATCCATCAAGGTTAGTGTGTAAAAATTATTTAGACTTATTAAAACTAGAAAATATTTTTTCTTTCATCTGTATGTTGCTTCATGGATTATGTTTTTGTGATTTTTACTTTTATCATTTAGGCATTCTAAAATTCAAAGGTGCTACAAAATAATTTATTAATTAATGGCCTAACTTTATATTATAATGGATATTGAAAGCATATGTTTAGCCACTAAAATGTCTGGTAATGTTGTGACAAAATAAATTGTGAAAAGTTTTGTGTTGCTGAAACTGAAAATAACACTTTTATGAGTAACAGGACTAAATATGAATAAATTTTGATATAAGTGTCCAAATAGGTAAAAGTTTTAAACATTAGTAGCTATTGATTCTTTTTATGTCCATTTACCATTGATGGAAAGGATTTTTGGCTTATATTAACAACTTTTATTTGTCATTGCTTAAAAAAGGCATTTGACGATATCGATGATTGAGGGCCGCCATCTTGTATTCCAAGATAAGGGTAACTAAAACGTAACTAAAAATGTTTTCAAACGATTTTTCAACATCAAAAACATATACTTAGCCACAAAAAATATTGTTTTATGTTGACTAAGTACGGAGTTACAGCAAAAAACACAGTTGTTGTTTTCGGATCCTATTTTCAAGTGGGCACACTATTTCAAATGGAATTTTCAATATGTTTGCAAGAGAGATATCCGAGCAGACCTCTGGATTGTCAGTCTAGAGACATTAAAATAACCAAAAAATGAGGTCTGATCTTGTGCCAAAATTATGATGGGCTACTCCGAAAAATATGGCCTTTTTGGCCTTGTGGGTCTCCTAGTAATATGTTGATCCAGATAAAAAACATGATTAATACAAAGAAGGCAGAACTTAGCACAAGGTCAAAAACCAGCCAGCTGTGGATAAACTATCAGAGAATACTTCAAACTGCAAGAATGATGATCAGAGCAGATCGCACAAGATTTTGGATGATGTACTTGAGTGCAGCATCAGATTGCCTATCGATATCTGCTGCTGCTGGACACTACAACTACCTGAAATCTGCATATTTCTATGTCCAAGAAATGTCCCAACTCAGGGTTAGACATACTGATTTTCTTGGGGTTTTCATGTGATCCGCTGCAGCAACCAATGCTGGGCAGGCCTCAGCTCTGATCTTGTGACTGAGCAGACACTGATGAGGTCCCTAAAGAGTAGAGGAGGCTTAATTCATGGAAGTGGAATGAGCGAAGAAATGTGTACAATAGTGCCATGCAGAAATTCAACGACCTAAACTAAACAACAATTGAACAACATCGAGAATCAACAGAAGCAAGGATAAAACGAGATCACTCAGACCTGAAAAAGATAAAGGAAAAACTCTCTGCATGCAAGCGGTTTTCTCCAGACCCATCTTTGAGAAACATCATTACTGGTGTAGTTGCTGAAGATGTGAATGTTCATGAGTTTGAGATTTTTGGGAATGAGATTATCAAAAAAATGGCTGGAAGACCTATTTTTGGGACCTCATTCAAACGGAAAGATCGAGCAAAAACCCTTGCAGATTAATCCACCATTAAACTTGGGTAAGGCCGAACTATCGATCCTGCTTTGCTGCTTCAAAGGTTTCTGGTTCTGTCAAAAACCCTAGAACTTTCACTGAAAGATGTTATGAGTTCTGAGTTCAGCCCATTCCCTACAACTCTATTTGAAGCCAAAAAAATTTTCCGAAAAGTTGACAGACCCCAACTAGCTCATGCAGTTGCTGAATATTCAAGCAAGAAGTCAAAGGATGCTGTTGTGGATTTTATTCCATGTACTGAACTTTATGTACTTGATGGTGGCTCAGTGATCCATAGATTGCCATGGAAAAAAGGTGACAGTTATGGTGCTATTGCACAAAAACTAATATACGCTGACCTTACCATGTGACATTATAGAAAAACAACCATAGTTTTTGATGGCTAAAGTGGTCCTTCCATTAAAGACAATACACATCAGCGGCAGTGAAAAAAGACACCCGACCATCAACTTCAATGCGGATGCTGTGTTTGATGGAAAAAAGGAAGACATCCTTACCAGGCCTAACTGATCTTGTGACTGAAGAACTACAGAAAAAGGGCTGTTCTGTAATTAATGCAGTAGGAGATGCAGACTTGGATATTATCAAGGCTGCAATCGAGGCATCACGATGGCAGACCACAACCTTGATAGGGGAGGATGCAGACTTGCTCAGTCTTCTCCTCTACTATGTTGAGGTAAGCAATAAGGGCCTCTGTTTTCGTTCTGACAGGTCTACAGTTCCTAAGGTGTATAATATTAGTAAAATAAAATAAGTTCTCCGTAGTGAAATGTGTTCTTAGTTGCTCTGTCTCCATGCATATACAGGATGTGACACAACCTCCCACGTTTTCAGTGTTGGTAAAAAAATCAGTGTTTCAGAAACTTGAGAATGGCGAATCAACCACTCAGACATGTGCAAAAGCATTTCTGCTCCCAAATCAAGCTAACAGTGTCATAGAGGACCTTGGGAACAAGGCAATGGCAGTTCTGTTTGGTGGCAACAGTACTGATTCACTTTCACCTTTGTGTTACAATATTTTGATAAAAAAATTGTCTCTGCCAAGTCATTTGTTACCCCAGAATGCCTCCCAACCACCAGGTCCTCAAAAAAATATCATAGCTTTAGAGTGTATTACCAGATCATGGTGTAGACTGGAAACGAAAGTGACATGAATATACAGGGTGTTTCGAAATTAGAGGGCGCCCCCCCCCCGCCTCTACAGCATAAACTAAAATTGATATGGACAAAAACAAAAGTAATTCAGAACAGGTATTTATTTAAGTTTCTCTCTGAGTATTTAATATTTTGTGTGGCCTCCATCTGCCTGTACCACAGCCTGCATTCTTGAGGGCTATGATTTCAGCAAATCACAAAAAAGCTGAGATTCAAACTCCATTTCCCTGAGCACTCCGGTCACCTTTCTTCACAGGTCGTCGAGGCTTGGTATACCATCATAGTTCACTGTGCGCGCTTCAACACTATCCTTTAAAATACTACCAATGTTTTCACACACATTAAGGTCAGGGGAGCTATCTGGAAATTCACTTGATGAGAAAAAATCGATACCACTGTTTCGAAGCAGCTCCTGTGTCTGAAGAGCCTTGAAACATGGTGTCTTATCATGCAAAAATGTGACTTCTTCAACAGATAACACATTTTCAGGATCTCTGAGGAAAGGAAGTACTCCACCAGTAAGCACAGTTTCTCTGAAGTATTTGCCATTCCATGACTGTCCTTTTTCTTTGATGATCCACATTAACCATTTGGCTGTGAAACAGAGAAAAATTCCTAAACAATCAGGATATTTCACAACTTGGCAATAGCGCACGTCATCGCTGATATCATCCAACTTTGCAGCCCAAATGATGTCATTTTTATGATTTGGCTTCCTGACTGTGTAAATGAAGAATTCATCCGATGCGGCAACTTGGAGAAAGTCAGCTTCATCCCAATCTTTAAGAAAAGAACCACAAAACCATGCACGGTCTTCTCTCTGTTGCTGAGTGATGTTGGGCTTGCTGATAACATGAAATGGATTGATACCAGATTTTTTCAACTCACGATATAAAGCACTATAACTTCTCTTCTTTACCCTTTTTGTTTCTAGTTCAAGAGCCAGTTTACATAAAGACTTTCTTGGTCTACCCACTGCCTCAGCTATGATATCTTTTGACTCCTGAGAAAGGACTTCAGGCCTTCCAAGATTTTCACTCTTTTTGCGATGACAGTCATATGGATTTTTGTTCCAGTTTCTTTTAACAAGGATTCATCTCTTTTAATGTACTTAGCTATCCAGGAACGTGAAATGAAGGATGCGCCAGCATCCCTGGCCTCTCTGAAGGTTATAGTCCGGATTCGGTCAATCCATCTGATTTCCTCCAAGTCGTTAGCCATGGCTGTATCTAACTCCGTCACTCAGTCTGAAGAAATGTAAAATGAAAAATAGCTTAATAGAAACTTAAAATAATGTACTTGGAGATAGGCTATAGCAGAAAACTTCATAACTTTCCATTTGTTCTGTGGAGTGGGGGGTCTGTAATTTCGAGACACCTGGTAGTGGGTTTGGGATGGAAAATGGAGGACAATCAATTTGTGCCAGTTATAAGCAAGAAAACTGCTTCACCAGAAAGCTTCTTTCAGATGGTCTACTTTAATTGCAAAACTGCCTGTCAAATGTGTAGCAGTTGCAAAGGCTATGAACTACCTTGCACACCTGCTTGTGGACCATGTCAAGTTGAGAACTGTGAGAATGAATATTTGTAAACCTGGTTTTTCAGAAATTTATAATATAGGATTCATGATAACATTTTTTGCCAATAATCACTACACTAAGCTTGGTGGCCTTATTGGTCCCCCACCTTAGATGTTGAAAAATCTAATCATTTCAATGTACTGTTATTCAGATAAGTTGGTTGGATTTCCCGATTCCAAAAAAGGGATTTAGACACCAAATTCACGTGAGTAAAATAAATTGAAATGAGATATGGGGATTTTCATTATTTTGCTGCTATTTTACTCCTCCATCATCGATTTTGTATTTATATATATAATCGGTTCAGTTTACTGTAAGTCAAATAGGCTAATTGGATTGCCACATCCCCAAAACAGATATCCCCAAAACACGGGTTTAGGCAGCAATTTTACTTCGTAATATGAGTTGAAATGAATAATAATGATTTTTTGTAGTTTGGCAGCCATATTGGTCCTCTATCGTAGATTTTATAAATATGTGATCATTGTAATATACTGTGATTTGAATAAATTTATTGGATTCCTAGATTCCCAAAACAGGGGTTTAGACAATAAAATGAGTTAAAATAAGTAATTATTTTTTTGTTTGGGAGCCATATTGATCCTCCATATTAAATTTTGTATATGTAATTAGACCTACTTCAGTATACTGTAATTCAGATATGCTCTTTGGATTCCCAAATCGCCAAAACAGGTGTTTAGACATCAAATGTACTTGTATAAAATAAAATAATTGGAATGAATAATGGAAATTTTCATAGTATGGTGGCCATATTGGACCACCATCTTGGATTTTGTGAATATATATTCCCTTCAGTATAAAGTAGATATGCTAACTGGGCTTCCAGATCCCCAAAGTAAGGTGTTAGGCACCAGCATTACTTATCTAGTTTGAAAAATGAAGAGTAACAGGCATTTTAATGATTTAGGGGCTATTACAGATGCCATCTTGAAAATAAGACCTTTTGCATGGTCAGACTGTGGTAGACGTTTGATATGCTGTTAAGCACACCGGATGCTACAATAACCAGTTGAAAAAACTTTTGTAGCAATTTTTTGGGGGTAAAACCTTATTTTCAGGTGACTATGTACCAGAGTGTCAAGTTTCATTGCATGTCTTTGTAACGCTTGTATGTTTTTGATAGGTAGGAACAGTCAACTCTGCACTCGGCCCTTCGTTTCTTATCTAGTTTTGGAGTCTGACTCAACAAATACAGAGTAACCTTCTAAGCCTTGAGGGTATGATTTCCTTGCTATTGGGCAGTCTGGAATTAGCTTTCCCTTTTATCAAAGTCCACCGCTCTACCAAATTAGCACAGGAAACGTTACATGTCATTGCCAGACAAATTAAATTTCTATCGCAGTGACTAAATCACTTGTTAGATTTATTTATTGAATGACTATGTGGTATTCAAAATATGAATACATTTCTTTGTGTACTGTGTTGCTGAACAAATATAAGTTGCATTTTTGAAATTGTAGTTTCAAATACATAGGAACTGCGATACCTTTTCTGACGTTTGATACTTTACGAGAGAAATGATCATACTACTATGGAAGCCAGCCTGAATGCAATAAATTATCCCCTTCTTTGGTGAACTTAATAAAATCTTTTATCATTTATTATCCATATGGAATGATCTAATATAAGAAGTAATGACCAGTCCTAAGGACAAAACTGATTAAGTTCAAGGGGCTCTTCAGGCTCAACAATTTCCTGTTAATGCTCTTCTTGATTCCTGTATTTGAAGCCAGGTCTCAAATTTTCTTTTCAGTCTAAATAGACTAAAAAGTTCATAAATATATGAGACAGTCCATTTTTAAGCAAACAATGAGGTTAATTTCTCCTAAACTCAGTACCTGTTTTCTACCCTTATAAAACGGTAATTTACCTAATGAATGGAAACTTGGCGATATTGTGTCTGATGATTCTAAAATTACAGCCCACTCTCCACTCTGTTGGTACTATCTGGTTTTGCTAAAAATTAATCTTTATGCAGCTCCTGCAAGGTAGTTAGAATTCAGAAAATTACTCGGCAATAGCCCATCTGCTTACAAGATTCAATAGCGTACTTTTGATACCCTTGTATAGGTCTATGGTATTATTTCATAATAGTTCATTATAGCCTCATCACTCTATAAAGGATCTATACAAGGGTATTATAACTGGCATGTTGGCACATGCACTTGGCATCGTTTACATTTTTTTAGGGGCTAGCAGTAGATGATGCTTCAAATGTGGCAATACATGTGAGATCTGGTGTTCCCTGCGGTAGCAATCTGGAAACTTTGTAGTCTCTAGTGTTTTCTAACGACATGATTGTTGGCTTTGAAAATGAGTTGATGCAGTATGCTGAGGGTATAGCTTTTGCTCTCTTCTGTTATAAAGCGTCGGAACTGTAGGGAGATTTGGAATAGAGCAGTAAGTGATTTAGTCACTGAGTAATGACGATAATGTCCAGCAAAACGAAGACATCACTGACTTGCCAATCTCGCATCATACCCCCTCAGTAATTCACAGTGCTTAGAGAACACAGTACCTCACGATTTTTATACTGAGAACTCACTGTTAGAAAACTAGATACCGCTCATACGGCTTCTTTCTTCGAAGTAAATTGTAGCATTAATGCCACATGCTTCAAATGTTGTTTCACCTTTGCTAGAATATTCCTCTGTTGCCTGGGTATATGAAGCCTCTCATGATCTTTATTTCTCAACAAAAGTGGGTTGAGTGGAGAATTCGCAACACCAACGCTTTTCAGTAAAGAACCTCTACTATCACCTTTAGTGCTTCCTTCTTTCAAGTCCGTATATGTTACTCATTTCGGCAGAACATCAGCATCTACAGTACGTTCTACGAGAAGCCACAAAAAAAAAAGTACCCACAGTCCAAGAGGTCCATTATTTCCTATATTGTAAAGCCATGGGACAGTCCTACCAGTTAAGTCTGGGAGAGACCTTAAAATCCAGTGCAACAATGCCATGATTTGTTCTAGTTATCAGCGGGCCATACATACATACCCACACATGCTCACACACGCACACACACACGTATATGTATGTATGCATGTATGTATGTATATAACACACATACATATTAAGATCAAGTGCGTTTTAAGTTTTAACAGAAGCTACTCTGTATCACTTTCCTATATTTTTCTCTTTGTTTAACATCTTTGGATACTTGCTTAACAGGTTAGTGGTCTTTTTGGTTTTATCCATAAGCACGTATTCTATTTTCATAATTGTTATGTCTCCACTTAAATTCCATTTCTTTCTCTTTTTCTTTCCAGGTTCTGAGTTACGGCATCGGTGGCCATTATACATATCATACAGATCCTCTATGGAAATATGATCTCCTGAAAACGTATGTTAATGCGATACGCTCAAAGACGTATATACACATGCAGACACACACACACATATATATATATATATATATATATATATATATATATATATATATATATATATATATATATATATATATATATATATATATATATAATGATAGACAAATAGGTAGATAGATAGACATGAATATATAAACATGGAAGAGTTGAATATAAAGGTATGAATTCTGACCACAACCGTCTATTTAGACATCTCCAGTCTCCAATGGGACTGGATATAGTGCTAGAACTTGACACGATATTTGCTCGAGTGAAACGCAGTACAAACAAACCTACAGCCAGTTAGGAGCACTTAGGAAGAGTGATTTCCATAACAGAGGGTAAGCATTTCAAAGAAAATACTTATTTTCCAAGGAAAAACTGGCCTTACCCTTGAATTACTTGTTGATAGACATTGCGCAAGAAAATATTTTTTCCCATCTGGACCAAATTAATTCACTCCTTAAAATCTTTATATATAACAGATATCTTATGAGATACAATCCTTGGGTGATATTCATTTTCTTTATAATAAATTCCTTTGATAAAACTTGACTTTATTATAGTTCTTAACTACTTATCATCAGGACAAACCAGTTAATTGTTTGTACATAACGTATACTGTTTTTATATTGCTCAGATCTCTTTCCCAACAATTTGCTAGTCTGACCTATGCAGAATTTGTTACATTATATATTTTGTATTGTGGCTATTTCTTTATATTGATATAGCTGCAGCAACGCTAAAATTTTTCGGCAAGTGTCAAATATCGTGACAGGAGTGCGGAATGTTGATGTTGGCAGATGATACTTTACTAATTTGTTATAGTGTAGAGTAAGTACAGAAACTAATAAAAGAGATTGAAGCTGTTTGCGAGAGGAGAAAACTGACGGTGAATGTGAGCAAGAGTAAGGTTGACAGTAAATGTTAACCACGAACATGGAGCAATGAATGTCAATTTGGGTGGCGGAGTGATGGAGGCCGTTGGTTCGGTGTAAGTATGCAGTGGATGATGGTAGGATGAAAAGAGGCTAATCACAAAGTAGGTGAAGCACGAAAGGAGGCAGGTTGTCTGGAAACCATTGGGGTGGTACTGCAGTTATCCATAGAAGCTAAGATGGTCTGCAAGAAGCTACTGTTTAGCCATTCCTCCTCTATGGAAATGGTGCGTAAATGATGAGGAAGAATAAAAAGCTAAGATGGTCTGCAAGAAGCTACTGTTTAGCCATTCCTCCTCTATGGAAATGGTGTGTAAATGATGAGGAAGAATAAAAAGCTAAGATGGTCTGCAAGAAGCTACTGTTTAGCCATTTCTCCTCTATGGAAATGGTGTGTAAATGATGAGGAAGAATAAAAATTAAAAAAAAGAAGAGCTACTTGTATTATATGTGACGCAGGAATGATTGAAATAGTGAGAAATTTGGAGAATGGCCAAAAAAAAAAAAAAAAAAAGTGGCAACAAGGCCAGGGAAAGTGAGAGGATAGTTCATTGTTCCGAGATGTTTTGGTTATGTGAACAGGTTGAAGAACGAACGGTTTGTGAAAAGTATACGATATCGGAATTGATAGACGGCACGTGTAAAGGGAGTCCTAGAAAGGGCTGGAAGAATGACGTGAACCTGTGCAAGGTAGAGACTAATGGCGCAGTGTGCATAGAGTAATCTGACGAACCTTCTGTGTAGGTCCATAAAGCAACTAATGCTCTAGAAATTTTATGTCATGATTCAGCTGTTAAAGTAAGACAGGAGCAGTAATCGTTGTATAGTTCTCTCGGAAGCCAACCACTCTTCAGAAACACACACACATATATATATATATATATATATATATATATATATATATATATATATATATATATATATATATATATATATATATATATATATATATATATATATATATACGTATATAAATATATATATATATATATATATATATATATATATATATATATATATATATATATATATATATATTATATGTGTGTGTATACTATATAGGTATGTATATATATATTTTTTCTTGTACCGCATAGAATGAAATTTGAGTATTTGTCTTTGCTACGATATCAAGAAACAACTTGTGTTTGTTACTTTGCCAACATTATTTTTTCGTTATCTTCGTCCAGTGTCAGAGGAACTCCCAGAACGAGCAGCGCAAGTCAACATCTCGGAATGAGAGCAAAGGTTGCTGCTTTTTCGGGATTTCACATGTATATTTTAAACGCTTTTGAAATACACTGGGAGGGTAATCTATCACTAACACTATAAAAGAATCACTTTGAAGATTTATTTCACTGCAGACTTGTGGAAGCTTTGCATGCTCGTTTCTGGACTTTCAGCCCCTTTAAAGGTCATGCATGGTGTATGTTGATTCAAAACTATAATCATAAAGAAAATATGTTGTATTTTCTGAATTATCAGTTTGCGATTGATCTCGTCAATATTATTTTCATTTCAGTGGGAAAATCACAGGGAAAAGTTCCGCGATTTCGAAAGCGGTGATCGGTTAGCCACGTGGATATTCTACGTAAGTTCTAAGTTCTTTCTGGTGACTGTTTTCATTTACATTGAAAAGACAACATGCAACATCATTATGCATTAATGATACCCTGCTCATCATGAGATTGTTTACTCAAATACGTATTTTTGAAAACCCCTTTTTGTACCAAATCGTACTCTAACTTTCACACACTCACATATGCTATATATATATATATATATATATATATATATATATATATATATATATATATATATATATATATATATATATATATATATATATATATAAATATATAAATATATATATGTATGTATGTATATATATATATATATATATATATATATATATATATATATATATATATATATATATATATATATATATATATATATATATATATATATATATATATATATATATATAACATACAGGTTGGGTTATTTGCTTAATGCACATACTGAGTATCATATATTACCAGATTTTTCCATGCAAAATCCATTATTAAGTTTAAAGATTTCTCAACGCTCACAGCTCTCGGACGTGGAGGCGGGGGGCAGGACAGCTTTCCCCAAAGCAGGGGTCTCAGTGACGCCTGTGAAGGGATCGGCCGCCTTTTGGTTCAATTTGCTGAGGAATGGAAAGCTGAACCCAAGGTCCGAACATGGTGGATGCCCAGTCTTGCTAGGTCATAAATGGGGTACGTGAGCCAGCTTCCAAGAAGAGAAAAATGTATTCCGAAGTATGAATGAATATCATAGTTTCGTTTGTTTTAATATTTTTAATTTTGGGCTCTCAAAATCCCCTTCGAGAGGAGTCGTTGATAGGTATTGGGCTAAACGACTGAGGTTAGAGCTTTAGCTATTATACCAAAAAGAAGGATAAGAATTTCTCTCAACCCATGCTATCAAATTTAGCTATATTTAGACTATGGCCAAAATAAATTCATCATTTGCTTGGTAATTAGATGTTAACAAATTATGTGCTAACAGGCGATTAACGCTAAGTGACGTTTTCCTTGTATATGTTTTCAAGTCAAACCCTTCACATCTGACGGGAAATTTCTGCAGAAATTATTCCCAGGTGGGATCTGAACCCTTGACGGTTAAAAAAGTTAAGAAGTCAATAGGGCTCATACAAAACATAGAACTGGTAAAAACGACCAGTGGACTATAAAGTAACATTAAATCAGTAAGGTGATAATAACTTTATTTAGACTCTAATATACTGGTACCTTAGTTTGAATGGAAGAATGAGACGAAGTAAATTAGTATACTTTTTTTTGCTAAATAAGTACATCCCTAACTAACGTCTTATTACTATCAAAGGATACAGTCGCATCTGGGAAGAATTTCTTCGTTAATTTCATTTCGAGTATCAAGGCTTTATATACTGTATATATATATATATATATATATATATATATATATATATATATATATATATATATATATATATATATATATGACTATTTATCACATCACCGTGATTCATATACAATCATTAAGCTACAAACGTCCTTTAATATCCAATTCACTCTACCTCGGAAGTAATATATTTTCATATATGTTACCGAAGGGGAATTTTTAGGTGATAATAAGTCCACCGTCCCGTGGGATCGAACCAGCGAATTGGATATTAAAGGACGTTTGTAGCTTAATGCTTGTATGTGAATCACAGTGATGTGATAAAATTTCATTCATAATATGGCTACGTGTGACAAATGCACTACAAGGTTAGCATGGCAGAGGTGGATTGATACTGATTCTAAATACCAATACCCGAGTTCGACGGTGATTTGTAGGTGAGGGTCGGTAATAACTTATACCTCACTTGTTGGCTTTGTGGGCTAAGGCGTCACTGTAGTCCTGAGTTCTTGTCCGTCGTTGGTTCGAGCCCACGGAACGACGAACTTATTATCAACTAAAAAAAATTCCATTCTTCGGTAACATATATGAAAATATATTATTTCCGAGGTAGAGCGAATTGGATATTAAAGGACGTTTGTAGCTTAATGCTTATATATATATATATATATATATATATATATATATATATATATATATATATATATATATATATATATATATATATAATATAATATATATATATATATATATATATACATATATATATATATATATATATATATATATATATATATATATATATATATATATATATATATATATATATATATGCATATATATCAGCCCTCTTATTTTAGTGATGTCATTTTCTTTTTTGTTTATCACTAATAAACATAAAATCTCTGCAGTCCTCGTAGTCTGTAGTTGTGTTAGGTAGACAGAGAAGCTCGTTACTGCGTCTGGTGCCAAGGTAGAGCAGAGGCTTGTTTAGGACTAAAGCAATGACACGACGGGAATTCCTAGATACTATTTACCTGTGTATGAGGTTAAATACTCGTATCATAATTCGTCGTAGGACTTTGGTAATTTGGTAATTCGGTCAATGTCTGTCACCTCGAGTGCAACGCTTTCTTCTTCTCTTCAACAGTGGCGAATAAATGGATCCGGGAGAACTTCAACTTCATGAGAGAGCCTTGTACTCTTGATGAGTTCGAATGAGGGACGAAACGTCGTTCCGAATAGGAATATTAAAATCACAAAGAAGAAGAGAGAAATTTTAAAGAGCAGCACGGTAACAACACATCATTTCGATGACCTACAACTCCATATTCCCGGAAACGCATCTTCCAAGTACTTCTCCTGACATCACCTGAACAATAGGTAGTCGACAAGAACAAAGCACTTCGAGGAAATAAAAGGTGTTTTGAATATCAAGGATAAATTGTTTGGTACATTTGGTTTTCGTGTAAGTGTAACCTTGTGTGTTCTTCAGAGGAAATTAAACTGGTTTGCTGCCTTTGGAAAGCTTGAGATATAGATTTTTATTTCACTTTAAATTAAAGGAAGAGTAACTTACATACAATATCCATTAAGTTGCCCAGTTTTGCATTTCACTCTTTTCATGATTATCTCTCTTATTTTTCGCATTCAAACGTATTTATATAGTTATGCATACATTATCCATCTGTCTGTCTATCTCTCTATCTATATATCTTTATATATATATATATATATATATATATATATATATATATATATATATATATATATATATATATATATATATATATATATATATATATATATATATATATATATATATATATATATATATATATATATATATATATATATATATATATATATATATATATATATATATATATATATATTATTTCAGTAGCTGAAACCTATTCACATGGAACAAGCACACCGGGGCCATTGACTTGAAATTCAAACTTCCAAAGAATGTTGGTTTCAACCTTCCACCGCAGACCCCGCACTGCTGCAGTAACTGATAATGACACAGTGATTTTTCATCACCCTGGGGAGACGCAAACCCCACGACATCTGAGTGACATGCCACGACATTAACTACTATACCAGCTGATATATATATATATATATATATATATATATATATATATATATATATATATATATATATATATATATATATATATATATATATATATATATATATATATGTATATATATATATATATATATATATATATATATATATATATATATATATATATATATATATATATATATATATATATATATATATATATATATATATATATATATATATATATATATATATATATATATATTTATATATATATATATATATATATATATATATATATATATATATATATATATATATATATATATATATATATATATATATATATATATATATATATATATATATATATATATATATGTTAATGGCCCCTCAGGGTCAGGAAGGGCCATCTTTTATTAGTGTATCTGTTTTAAGAACAGAATCAATCATCTTACTTCTTTAAGATGTCTGTGGTAGCCGTGTCTCATCTCAGGGTCAGCATATCCCTTCTCCTTTGTCAAACTACTCTCATTAAACCTATCTTTACACAAAGGCCTACTGAAATGAGATACTGATATATAAAACTAGACTTTATTTGCAAATTTAACGAAAGTGACTCGGCAGAAGGTCCGGTCATGAAATGGTGTGATGCACACCCCCTGTCTATGGAAAACATGACTAGAGGAAATACTGCTTCACAAAAGAGCATAGTCAGTATTCTATGTCAAGCATTAATAGTGAAAACACCCAGGTCATCAAGCAAAGTAATAAGGTCATAAAGACCACAATAAATGTCATATCGTATGTAGGAGTAAAAACACCACTTCCAAATATTCGTCCCCCTGGGATAAGTTCGAATTCCTGTTGAAAGAAACATATCATTATATTAAAACCTGAAATGGTGTTGTGACTGCACATATTCAAAACAGAAACATGCACAAATGGGAAAATTCGTCATGCAGACATCGATCAGTTTCATTTCCTCCCAACCGGGTGTTTCCCTCGAAAATCTGAAAAAGATATAAATGTGAATGGGCGATCTTACTTACTTTTCTATGGCCGTAAATAATGTGTCTTCATAGCGGCGGTTTCTTTAAACGCTACACCAGGCTAAAACACATATCAGCCACTAAACACCGAGGCAGTCTCCCCGTGAGATTCACTGTTCCTCTCATGAATGTCTCATGGGAGATCGAACACGCATACACACACACACGCACATATCCCACCAGAGCCTGGGCAGTTCCGGCGCATCGGTTCAAATGTTCTATCATGCTGTTTCCATGTGCTCAGACCATGATCAAATAATTCTCTTGTATCCAACTGAGCAAATTTCCAATGTCAGCATAAATGGACCTGCAGCGAAGAGCCACTGAGAGGTCATCACATAGCTCTCACTGTTGTCCAACGAGAACTAAGACTTAATATATATATATATATATATATATATATATATATATATATATATATATATATATATATATATATATATATATATATATATATATGAGTGTGTAAGTGTATGCGTAATTTATGCATACGCACGGGCATACACATGTTTTGTTCACATATATATATATATATATATATATATATATATATATATATATATATATATATATATATATATATATATATATATATATATATATAAACTGAGCAAACTTTTTTTTTCTGGTAGAGATGCAGAATGATGTGATTTCAAACCCTTTTGCCTCATGGACAGACGAAGGATGGGAATCCGTCTTCCGCCTGTCCACATTCCTTCGTTCAAGATAAGGAGCACGAAAACAAAAATATTTAAAAAAACGATTGAATGAGCGTAACATTAATTCTATCACTTTTATCATGTAGTGTATTAAAAAGTTTTACATTCTCGTGTTGGGTGATGTGGAAAAACAAATTATCTATATTGTTTTTGCATTTTTTCATTGTCGTGTTTCTTTTCATACTAACACGCATTTTGAGGCGTGTCCATATTCGTTGATGTTTAAATCTATGTGTGGGTTCATACAAAAACTACGCTGTATGCGATCACATACAATTCTACATATTCCGAGAATGAAATGGAGAACGTATTCCCCCAAGCCAGAACGAGAACATGGTTTAGCAAAAACAGCAGTCCACCCTAAGCTACACAATTATTCGCGAGGCAAATGTGCATATATTATGTATTCCAATTACCTCCTTTGAAGCAAACATACTCCTCCTGAGAACCACGCAAACGCACTCACACAAAGCTCTACTGTAGTATGACGCTGTCAGACTGAGTGAGGATGGGCGTATTGCTGCAAAATAGAACATATCTGATTAAGTTCCACAGGTGTAATATGTGCCTTGTGACGTGCATATGCTTCATGTTTACTTGATTGGTTTATTGCGGGTCCATTTTTCCTCCTAATTAGGCCTGAATCCTGGTATGAGGGCTGCCTTTACATCATTCCTGAAATCTGATTCTAGGTTTTCAGTGACAAACATTTGAGAAATAAAAAAAAAAAATGATGTAGAATGCGTCTGCTGGTTATATGCTGTTTCCAAAGCCAGTTTTTGCAAAGAGATCAATCAAATACTTCAGAAGTTTGATTGAGGCCCTACCTGCCTCTTATTCACTATGGCATTAAGGAGGGCGCCGACCGCCGAATTTCGAGGAATTATCGAATTTGAGTTTTAACAGTTTTGGACTGTTTTAAGTTCCTCGCTGGGTGAGCGGGTTCCGTTCTCAGCTACCACTCTGTTGGTCGCGAGTTCGAATCTCCGACCGGCCAGTGAAGAACAAGAGGAATTTGTTTCTGGTGATAGAAATTCATTTCTCGCTATAATGTGGTTCGGATCCCACAATAAGCTGTAGGTCCCGTTGCTAGGTAACCAATTGGTTCTTAGCCACGTGAAAATAAATCTAATCCTTCGGGCCAGCCCTAAGAGTGCTGTTAATCAGCTCAGTGGTCTGGTTAAACTAAGATATACTTATGTCTAAATAAACATTTACTGAAGCGGTATTGCTATTAAACGGCCCTCGAGGTCAGTTTGATGATGAATCCCGATATAACGTAACATCACACCAAAACTACTCACCCTAAAGCCCTTAAACTGTGCCCATCGGAAGATGTTAAAATTTTTGCGGACAGATTATAAACTGTGTTAATCAAGGATCTCATGCCATTCCAATTTCATATTTTTCATGTACATCATAAACACACCGTAGTGAAGTCTGAAAATTACAGAGAGCAATTTCTGCGTGATAGCATAATACTGCACTGAATATTATTACTCCATACTCAGTGTTCAGATATACTAGTATTTTTACTATTATCATTGTTACTCTGAACCTCTGAGGACAAATGTTAGAATATGGAAGTACTTAAGGATTAGGATGGAAGAGCGAACTTTCTGAAATATCAAATATAACGCTGTAGTAAACCTTAACACCAAAAGATGTACTGTATATGTTACAGGCAGATAGCGAAACCAGGCATTTCGTGAAGTGCGTGAAATTTCAGGCAAATAGAGAAATGCATCCAGGGGCTAGTACTAAACACAGCGAAACAGTGTAGGTACCAGGCCCCCGGGGCAGGGGGGCGGGGGTGGCATCCAAATGTCCATAAGTGCATTTCGCTATCTGCCTGAAATTTCAGGCAGTTTATGAAATGCCTGTGGCACATACACACACACACGCATATATATATATATATATATATATATATATATATATATATATATATATGCATACATACACATACATATATAAATATATATATATATATATATATATATATATATATATATATATATATATATATATATATATATATATATATATATATATATATATATATATATATATATATATATATATATATATATATATATATATATATATACACATACATACACACACACACACATATATATATATATATATATATATATATATATATATATATATATATATATATATATATATATATATATATATACATATACTGTATATAAATTTCTAACTTACCACGGGACCGAACCCCGGTCTTTCGGGTGAGAGTCCAGGGCACTAGCATTTCGGGCACAAAGGTCATAAAAGGAGTTGGAAACTAAGTACATACGTATCTAAGGTTTTTCCTGGGCAGGCGACTAAGGCTTAACATACGAGCGAATTTTACCCAGCTCCCCGACCCATCAGCGCTCGATTTGCCATCATTCCATTCGTCTTACTCCTTCCACTGTGAGATATGACAGAAATGAACACATGAGAATGTGTTTCACAGACAAATTTCTATCTCACCGCGGGGCGGAGCACCGGTCTTTCGACTCCTTTTATGACTTTTGTGCTCGAATTGCTAGTGCCTGGACTCTCACTCGAAAGACCGGGGTTCGATCCCGTGGCGAGTTAGAAATTTATTTCTTTGAAACACGTTCTCATGTGTTCATTTCTATAGTAATTTTCCAGTAAAAATAATTCTGTCCATAAATTTCAGGTTATTCCCTGGTGCATTTTGGTCTGGTAATATCCAACGTTACAGTTTTTCCCATTCTCATTTTACAATACGTAAGCGGTTAATTTCTTAAATTCTACTAAAATCCGGGTTGGCTTTTTATTGTAAATATGAATTTAAGCTAAACAGAAACTTTTCTATTCCTTAAATAGTAAATGAACGTTGCACTGTCACCTGATATAGTGAGTGTGACACAGCCACCTCCCGAAAACTCTGGAAATCTTTTAACCGAAGAGGTGCGCTTCCTTCAGTTGCTTCAAACTTTACAGCTGAGCTGTATGGCATCTTAGTAGCACTGGAACATATTGCAACACTCCCAGTGTCTAGCTACACAATATTTTGTGACTCTAAAAGTGCCTTAGAGTCCCTGGAAGTCTTCAATGCTGATCATCCCTTAGTGTTGAAGATCTTGCAGTGGATCTTCTTGCACCATTGTGGAGGAAGCATTGTTTCTTTTTGTTGGGTTCCTGCCCATGTGAACATATCAGGAAATGAAAAGGCAGACCAGTTAGCCAAATTAGCAGCACAGATTCTGATACCTAGAAAATGTCCTGTTCCATATCGTGATGCATTCCATATTATATGGAAATCCATCCAGCAATTATGGGCACTTCAGTGGGACAGAGTAGGCCCCAATAAAATGAAAGAAATCACTAATTCAGACACACCCTTGGAAATATGACCTAATGCCAAGGAAGTGGGAGGTTGTATTGTGTAGAATACGTATTGGCCATACACGTTTAACTCACGGCTTTGTGATGAATGGGGAGAATGAGCCCTTCTGTGACGATTGCTTGGTTCCACTGACTGTTAGGCATTTGCTGGTTGAGTGTCCCAGTCTAGTGGAACTTAGGAATCAATTTTTATCAAATAGCAGTGAAGCAGGTGGTAATTATAACATGGCAAAACTGTTGGGAGAAAGCATATGTATTAATAATGTTATCTCTTTTATCAAAGAAGCTGGTCTTCTCAAATATATTTGACAGCCGTGCTGTCTTAGTGTATATATATATATATATATATATATATATATATATATATATATATATATATATATATATATATATATATATGTGTGTGTGTGTGTATATGTGTGTATATGTGTGTATATGTGTATATGTATATATATATATATATATATATATATATATATATATATATATATATATATATATATATATATATATTTTTTTTTTTAAGTTATACTGTTTATCGGATCAAATTTATTAATAGTTCTTTTTAGCAGAATTTTATATATTTATTTATTTATTTATTTTAGCTAGTTTTCTTTTTTGTTTTTTCTTTTTAATAAAATTTATATGTAGTTCTGTTTAGCAGAATTTTAATTTTAATTTTTATAACATACTATAAAAGTGAAAAGATCACATTTAGTATTCGGCGTCGGTGACCCTGGTAGTTGTGACGCCAGATAACCCACAATTAATCAATCAATCAATCGTGAAACTTCAATTGGATGCGATTTTTGTTGTACTCTTTATCCATGTTAAAATAGCTATGTCTTGGTCGCTATTCATTCATTATCTTTGATAAAAGCAGACAATACTCCTCTACGTTTAGAGAAAGAACATTTTGATCAAGAAACAGATCCTGACTGCTTGATGCTCCGAAAGAAGAGGACTCTAATAACAAGGAAACAACGTGCTCTATTTTATGTATTTCTCGTTGTCATTTGTAAAATCCAGCCAATTTACATTAGAAGGTATTTAATGACAGAAGAGTAGGCTTTTACTTTCTCCAGCTTCAATGAAAATAACTTGAATCCTGATAATTTTGAGCTTCAC